>NC_137819.1:19602657-19650157 GCF_963921795.1 Nannobrachium achirus
GTGACACTTCAATACACATTTCCTTCTCCTCATGCCAAACAACGCTCTGACCTCTACAGTAGATCTCCCACCATTTTGAATTATATGAAAAACAGTTAAAATCTATCTCCTCCTGGATTTTCACGCAATGTGCACAAAACATTTTACACATTCACTTTAACCAATCATGTAGCAAGGCGAGTAAATCGATAATATTTTAACCAATAACATTGCAATGAGAGCGGACAGATGACATTATTGTTTCACCACAGGGAAGAGGTGAAGCAAATTAGAAACACCCACCCATGCGTACATCACCTGTAAACTAAACTGATAGCTGCAAGTCTATGAGTTTGATTTAGATGCCAGTCCTAATTCTAAGAGTGTCATTTCCCTTTACATATTAATCACAATCAGCAGGATAAATCAATTTCCAGGCAGGCAGGGTGTCACCTGGATGAAACAGATAGAAGATATAAGGTATATAAGATTATCATTTGGCAATATAAAACAGCTTGGATGTTATTTGAAAAGATTCAATGTTTTTCACAAATTATTTCTTTTTTCTTTCTTATTTCTTTCTTTCTTTCTTTATCTTTCTTTCATTCTCCATCCCAGATGGAGAATATCTTGCTCAATTAGCTGTGAAGAAACATACCCACTTGAAAAAATCCTTCACAAGCAAGAAACTCATAATACACAGGAGAACCCATACCGTTGAGAAACCCTACCACTGTGACCAGTGTGGGACAAGGTTCAGCCAAAGCAATAATATCAAACGTCACCAGAGAATTCATACAGGAGAAAAGCCCTATCATTGTGACCAGTGTGGGGCAAGGTTCAGCCACAGCAATAATCTCAAACGTCACCAGAGAATTCATACAGGAGAAAAGCCCTATCATTGTGACCAGTGTGGGACAAGGTTCAGTAGAAGCAGTAGTCTCAAACTTCACTAGAGAATCCATACAGGAGAGAAACCCTATAACTGTGACCAGTGTGGGAAAAGGTTCAGCCATAGCAGTCATCTCAAACAGCACCAGAGAATTCATACAGGAGAGAAGCCCTATAACTGTGACCAGTGTGGGAAAAGGTTCAGCCATAGCAGTCATCTCAAACAGCACCAGATAATTCATACGGGAGAGAAACCCTATCACTGTGACCAGTGTGGGACAAGGTTCCGACATATGAATAACCTCCGACAGCACCAAATAATTCATACAGGGCAGAAACCCTACCACTGTGACCAGTGTGGTAAAAGCTTCAGCCATAGTTGTCAACTCAAACATCACCAGAGAATTCATACAGGAGAGAAACCCTACTACTGTGACCAGTGTGGGACAAGGTTCGGCCAGATCAGTAGTCTCAAACGTCACCAGAGAATTCATACAGGAGAGAAACCCTATCACTGTGGTCAGTGTGGGAAAAAGTTC
Organism: Nannobrachium achirus; assembly: GCF_963921795.1. Classification (NCBI taxonomy): domain Eukaryota; kingdom Metazoa; phylum Chordata; class Actinopteri; order Myctophiformes; family Myctophidae; genus Nannobrachium; species Nannobrachium achirus. The sequence goes on from NC_137819.1 coordinate 19,604,067, forward strand.
AGTCGGAGCAGTCATCTCCAACTTCACCAGAGAATTCATACAGGAGAGAAGCCCTATAACTGTGACCAGTGTGGGAAATGGTTCAGCCATAGCAGTCATCTCAAACAGCACCAGAGAATTCATACAGGAGAGAAGCCCTACCACTGTGACCAGTGTGGGGCTAGGTTTAACAGAACCAGTAGTCTCAAACAGCACCAGAGAATGCATACAGGAGGGAAGTCTGTATTACTCAAAGTATAGGGACTTATTCCTTATCATGCAACACGACACTTACACATTAGAATGCTAAAGCTGTGAATGTCTTTTTCAAGTCTTTTCTTTCTTTTGTTATTTGTACCTTAAAGTTCAAGGACCCTTTGGTAGAGGTTTGGGTTGTATGGTACCTTGTCATGGTATAACTAATCCAATCTGGTAAACTATCTTGTCTCCTCATTGACTTAATTCTTACTGTGCCTATCCCGAACTAGTTCAGCTTTATTTTGGCCTTTTTATCGTTCAGTGTGCCTATCCCGAACTAGTTCGGCTTTTTATATATAAAAAAAAAAACATCCAGAGGCCTTACCGAAGCACCGGGCGAAATTTTCGAGCCGGCCGCCGGCCGCGATCTGTTTACATCGGCCCGCGAGAGCGTCGCGCCGCTGATATTTGCCGTCCACTCCAATGCAATCCAGGATCTTTAGAGCTAATTTTCTCTGTTCCATGCATATCCATGAGGTGCGCAAGGTTTAATCATGGCTAAATTGCCGAAAATAGGGCTTCTAAAATGCTTGGTAGCCAATAGCTAACTTCAAGCTAATTTCATCCTGTTCCTGTTCATGACACAAAGGAAAGTGTTCAGGCGCGTCATGGCTGCGCATGGCTTGTGCATATACAGCGTATGTCTATGGTGGATTCTCTGGCCATTGGGCATCCTCTAGTGGAGATTCCTGGCACTGGATGAGTTAACATTGCACGGTGAAATGGATGTCATGCATGTAATTTCAGTTATAGAAAATATATATATTAAAATATCCCTAAAATGTATTATTGAATTATACTTTCTGCTAAGCAGCAAGCTGTGCATATATGATTAAATTAGTTTGATTTACATAAGGAAATATGCATGTGAATGCAAATGTTTGTGAAGACAAAACGGAAGTGGGGTTGAGGAGGAGAACACATTTTTCAGAGCCGACTGTATGAAAGAAACCAAATAAAACACTTTTTCACTTTGACTTTTGACCTTTAGCTCTTCCACCATTTTGAATTATATAAAAACCATTCAGATCTATCTCCTCCTGGGATTTCAGCGCAATGTGCACAAAGGTTTTTATGAATTAACTTTGGACCAATATCTACATTTATATCTTTTTTACGTTAAAAGATTGTGTTTTTAATCGTTTTGAATATTGCAGTTTTATGAAAAATATTCTTCAGCCCCTAACACATACAGTACATGCAAAGTCACATTTTCATGAAACTGCAATAACGTAGAGTGTTAATCCAAATCACTTACTCTAATTGGCCAAAGTGGGCACTATAGCAATCGTTTGAAAATACAAACTTTAAACAGTCATAAGTCATGCATCGTTTGGCCTAAAGCATCCTTACACATGTGCCTTGACTGACAGTCCAGTAAGCGCCGTCCTTAGATTTTGTAAAACACTTAAAATTCACCCCCAATTTTTTTCTATTGATTACTCACACCATGGAGACTTGAATTCAATAATATTTTGATTTTTGTAAATTTACCCCCATTGAGTGAATTTATTGTAATCAAATTATTGTCTTAGGAATGCAACAATAAACGAAAAATATTATTGAACTTCTCCATGGGCTGACTAATCAATAGGAAAAAAAAGTCATTTTGGGGGTGAACTACTCCTACACCTCTTTTTATCCTGGGATTTTTTTTGCAATTTGCATGACACATTCTACAAACAATCTAAGGACCATTATCTAATATTCCCATTAAAGAGAAATGTGTACGTGAAAAAATTAAGCATCCATGAGCGAATGGATATTATAAAGGGCTAAATAATGGTTTCTGATGATATCATTAAGTCTTGTTCCATAAAGAAAAATAAATGGTACTTCTTACATAATTATGTAAACTTGAAAATTGGACAAATTTTACACAATGGTTATACATCTCCGTAAAACATTTATAGCTGGATCACAACATTCTGCAATAGTTGGATTTGATATATAAGGTGATTTTGAACAGAAATGTACCACTGAAACGTTGAACCTTACCCTGTTGAAGAGCAAGGTATATACTGAACATTTGATTAGACGTTAAAGTGCAAAAGTAAAGAATCATCTCTGTTGGGTGACCTTGTATATGACCAAAACACACACACACACACACACGGGGGGGGTACCCAAACAGGGCATCATATATCGATTATATCAAGGATCTTCATATTAGGGATCCTGTTTTTTTTGCGCTAAGCAGCAGCTGAGAGGAGGGCACAACGGAGCCATTACTTAAAGCAAAACAACTTATTATACAGACACACACACCCGTCCTCTCACATTTGGAAAACATTAACGCTTATAGCGTGTTTTAACAAGCGATTAAAACATTTTTGGGGGAAAAACTTTAAAAATAAATACTAATAATAATTTAAAATATATATATTTTTTCACATCCCTACTTCATATATGGGCATGAAGAGATTCTGGGGAATACCCATATATGGACTTTTACATAGGTGATGTCACCTGTGATATCACCTGTGATGTCACCGTGATGTGTCAAGGGAACCAACCCATAGACTGTAAAAATGTGTACTCACACGGAGACAAGCTGTGACATTTCTCATGGTAAACTGCGACCTTTGGTCGCAATAACCACAAGTATTTTCTGCTGGTGATTTCCACAGACCACCACAGGGACAGATCGACGCTGTCAAGAGAGACATGCTCCAAAACACATTCAACGTCGTCAGAGGGACAGCGAGACACGGACCAGCGACGGGGACTGTCTGGTGCAAAGCTGAACCCTGTAGTAAAGTTGTACAGGATAGGTGTGTACTGTTTGATTTACTGGTGATTTAAACATGTACTTAAAGGAGTAGTTCACCCCAAAAATGACTTATTTTCTATCAATTACACACCTCATGAAGCCTTGATTTCATGGAGAGTTTTTAGTTTTTGTCAGAGATGGGAAGTAACGAAGTACAAATACTTCGTTACTGTAACGAAGTACATTTTTCAGTACTTTGTACTTTACTGAGTATTTATTTTTCTGGGTACTTTTTACTTTTATCCGTTACATTTTAACACAAGTACCGTATCTGTACTTTTACTCCGTTACATTTTCAAAACAGGCTCGCTACTTTGGTTTTAAATGAATGTTGCGCCGCTGCACGGCAGATGAAACGAAACAATAAAATACTAGAGTAGAAATACCAGTAGCATTGTCGTAAGCGGATCCATGCTGGAGTTCAGGGAACTCCAGCATGTTATGCTATGTTCAGTCGTAAGACGGTGGTGCGCATCGAAAATAGCAGATCTATAAGCTCACAGAGCGGCTAACCGCGACGCATTGTGAATTTGTAAGTCTGCTGACACCATTTCCGCATGTAACGTCTCACAGCCAATCAATGACTCCTATTTCACGCATCCCTCTCTGTGATTGGATGGGATACTGTCCGGCTGTTGTTTTTATTTAACGTGAAGAAAGTTGGGTGAAAACAGTGGTTATTTATTACGTTTCTGTTGGGAAATAAAAGCCAATAATCTGATTTAGGAACGCTGTATCTGCCTTTGATTACAATGGCAGCACTGATACGTTTAACACCAACAAATAGGTTCAGTGGCGATTATGGAATATTTACAACATCTGAAGGAAAACTGCACACAACACAAGGCATAAGGAGATATGCATGATGAAGGCTTACACACGCTATTTCTACAAAACGGTAAGCTAAAGGCAGTCCTTATAAAGTGGCTTGTTTAAGCCATTGGTTCTCAAAGTGGGGTCCGGGGACCTACAGGCGTCCTTGAGGGAGTTCCAACCCAGGGGGTCCCCAGACCCCAGCTAAATGCTAGTTTGGAAACAAATGGACAATGGGTCTGTAACTCTCACAGTGTACACTCCCAGAGTTAAATTAACATTGATTTTACCCAATAAATGGGGGTCCGTAGCCTAATGCATGTCAAACTGGGGGTCCTTGGAATTAAAATGGTTGAGCAGTGATGCTTGGTGGTCCATGGGCTAAGTAATAATTGTCATCTTGGGGGTCCTTGACATGAAAAAGGGGTGTAACTTGGTGGGCGCTGGTGCTTCTCACTTGTTTAGCCTCGGATCAAGGCAGTCTTGTATCGAGGCTGGATATGGATTGTTATGAGTAAAACATGATTTAATTTAATTTTTGATGGGAGAACGGATGCTGGTCGTTCTCAGCAATACATCTATTTCTTATATATGCCTACAGTACAGTATATGTACATTATACATTTGGCCATTGCTTAAAAAGTACCAGTCAGTTGGATATAAAGCTATTAGTTTTTCTTTATTTGTTTGTAGGAATACTTTTGCCTTCTGTGTACTGTGCCTGTCTATGAATAGGATGGGGAAGCAGGTGTAAGCTACTGTATTTTAACATCATATGGTGGTACTTGGAGAGACAAATATTTTCTGAGTGGTACTGGTAAAAAAATAAGGTTGAGAAACTGATCTAACCTATTCTATTTTCTGAACATGCAGTAATTTGTGTGAATTACAGTATGTGTACAAGTGGACTATTGTGTTATACAGTATGTGATTCTTTAAAATTAGATATTTTATGATAAAACTGTTAACAGTCATCATAAATCGACTAACTGAAAGTAACTAGTAGTTACTTTTAAAATTGCAGTAATCGGATTGCGTTACTGACTACAATTTTTTGGAATTGTGGGATATGTATAGGCCTATATATTTTTTATATAAGTGGTACTCAGTCTAAAAAGGTAGAAAACCTTTGCTGTATTTAGATTTCACATCATAGTTAGGAAACCAATCCTGGGCCAGTTTTAAGACGTGTGTTTGGTGGGGATCTTTTAAGTTTAATATCCTTCAAATTCTATTGGCTTTGCACAGAAACATACGGTAAAAATACTTTTACTTTTACTTTAAAAGTACTTTTCAAAGCCTGTACTTTTTACTTTTTACTTGAGTAATTATCTGAATGGAGTACTTTTACTTTTACCAAAGTCGTTTTTTTCACAAGTACTTTTACTTCTACTTAAGTACAGAATGCGAGTACTTTTCCCATCTCTGGTTTTTGTCGCATTCCTCAGACAATAATTTGATGATCGTTTCCTACCAGAGCCTCTGCCGCTTATCAAATTATTGGCTCAGGAATGTGTCAAACAAAAAAGAAATCTCCATGAATGCAAGGCTTCATGGGGCGTGTAATTGATAGAAATTAACTCATTTTTGGATTAACTACTCCTTTAAGTTAGGTATGTAGTGTACATTATTTTACTGGTGGTTTGTGTCAACAAAAGTGGTTGTCCCTTTTATTAACCAAAAAGAAAAGAAACACAGCATGAACTAAGAGAAGTACTGTATGCCCCTATTGCAACTCTAGTCCTTCTGCCATTTTTCGCAGTTTGGGCTTAACAGTGCAGTCGTTTTTTTAGTAAAGGGCTATACAAAACGGTGAAAACACAAGACTTGCAACCATTGGCCAAAGGGAGGCGCTATAGCACTCAATTTAAAATCCAAACTTTGACTAGATATAACTCAAGCCCTGTTTGACCCACAGCAGTGACACTTCAATACACATTTCCATCTCCTCATGCCAAACAACGCTCTGACCTCTACAGTAGATCTCCCACCATTTTGAATTATATGAAAAACTGTTCAAATCTATCTCCTCCTGGGATTTTTACGGAATATGCACAAAACATTTACACATTAACATTAACTAAAATCATGTAGCAAGGCGAGTAGATTGATGATATGTGACCAATAATGTTGCAATGAGAGTGGATTGATGACATTATTGTTTCACCACAGGAAAGAGCTGAAGCAAATGCGAACCACCCACACACGCGTACATTACCTGCCAACTACTGATAGCTGCCAGTCTATGAGTTTGATTTAGATGCCAGTCCTGATTCTAAGAGTGTTATTTCCCTTTACATATTAATCACAATCAGCAGGACAAATCAATTTCCAGGCAGGCAGGGTGTCACCCCAATCTCCCGATGGCCATCCAGTAGTATTCACTGGATAACTGGTGGATGAAACAGACTCTAGTTCTATATCAATAACTTATAACGTATAACTTTATCGTTTGGCAATATAAAACAGCTTGGATGTTATTTGAAAAGATTCTATGTTTTTCACGAATTATGTCTTTATCTCCCCTCACTCTTCATCCCAGATGGAGAAAGTCTTGCTCAATTAGCTGTGAAGAAAGGAACCTACTTGAAAAAATCCTTAATAAGCAAAAAACTCATAATACACAGGAGAACCCATACAGTTGATAAACCCTACCACTGTGACCAGTGTGGTAAAAGGTTCAGCCAGAGAGGTACTCTACAAAGTCACCAGAGAATTCACACAGGAGAAAAGCCCTACTGTTGTGACCAGTGTGGGACACGGTTCAGAAACAACAGCAATCTCAAACAACACTATAGAATTCATACAGGAGAGAAGTCCCACCAGTGTGACCAGTGTGGTAAAAGGTTCAGTAGAAGCAGTGATCTCAATCTTCACCAGATCATTCACACAGGGCAGAAGCCCTACCACTGTGACCGGTGCGGTACAAGGTTCAGCCTGAACAGAGACCTCAAACAACACTATAGAATTCACACAGGAGAGAAACCCTACGATTGTGACCAGTGTGGGACAAGGTTCAGACATAGCTGTAATCTCAAACGTCACCAGAGAATTCACACAGGAGAGAAACCCTACCACTGTGACCAGTGTGGTAAAAGGTTCAGTAGAAGCAGTCATCTCAATCTTCACCAGATCATTCACACAGGGCAGAAGCCCTACCACTGTGACCGGTGCGGTACAAGGTTCAGCCGGAACAGAGACCTCAAACAACACTATAGAATTCACACAGGAGAGAAACCCTACGATTGTGACCAGTGTGGGACAAGGTTCAGACATAGCTGTAATCTCAAACGTCACCAGAGAATTCACACAGGAGAGAAACCCTACCACTGTGACCAGTGTGGGAAAAGCTTTCGCCGTAGTGGTCATCTAAAAAAACACCAAATAATTCATACAGGAGAGAAGCCCTACAATTGTTACCTGTGTGGGAAAAGGTTCAGCCAGATCGGTAACCTCCAACTACACCAGAGAATTCACACAGGAGAAAAACCCTACCACTGTGGTCAGTGTGGGAAAAAGTACAGCCAGAACAGAGACCTCAAACGTCATCAGAGAATTCATACAGGAGAGAAGTCTCCATTACTGAAAGTATAAGGACTTATGCGTTATTTCCTTCTCATATAACACGAAACGTATTAGAATGCTAACGCTGTGTCTTTTTCAATAATGTTTTTCTTTTCTTTTTCATACCTTAAAGTTCAAGGACCCTTTGGTAGAGGTTTGAGTTGTGTCGTTAGTTGTACCTTGTCATGGTTTAACTAATCCAATCTGGCAAACTATCTTGATTAGAAATCAACAGTGCATGGTGAAACACATCTCAAAGTTGTTGAATGTTGTTAACACATATGGTGCCAACCCCGAGTTTCCCGAGTTTGTATTGGTACTAGTGCTGTGCCAACCCCGAGTTTCCCGAGTTTGGGCCGTTTTTTTTCTTTTTTTTTCAATTTTTTTTTTCAAGATTTTTTTTTTGACCTCCAGAAATGTGTTAGGCATGATCACGATCGCGAAATTGCATGTTTAACCCCCATACCAACCCATTCTTTCAAACATGGCAGCCATGTTTGTTTACATCTGAAGAAAACATAATGGCTCATAAATCATGAATGCCTGAACGGATTTCCAAGCAGATTTTTTTGTTTGAAAGCTGTGAACAGCCTGCACACACGTGGTGCATCATCTAGGCATGGACGTGCACTTTTTACACAATTGCGCAAAATATATTAAAATATCTCTAGAACATATTGAAATTTCCTTTCTGTGAAGCAGCACGCTGTGGATGTATTTAGGCCGGCTTTACACTGCCACTGAAATCTAGCCTGAATCAGATCTGAGTCACTTCAAAAGTGGAATCCGATTTTTTTTAAATAGTCTAAATCCAAACATGTCACATTCAGGTCACATGAAATCCGATTTTGAAAAACCACATCCAGAGGTAGTTTCAAATCCGATCCGGATCTGAGGACATCTGACACAGTCTGAAAGCAGCGACCACATCCACCCCATTGAGTTATATGCAGGTCACATACAAGCCACTTCAAACTGGCCAAGCGTCACCGAGCGCGGCTGTAAATTACATCATTACAGAGCGCGAGTATTTACTATTTGATTACAGCGCACTGAGCACCTGAGAAAAAAAAGGAGAAGAGTGAAAACACGTGAGCTAAACAGTGAAAACGAGAGAGAAGAGCGAAACACGAGAGTAAAGAAAAGAAGAGAGAAAAACAATATTAACGTGTGTTTACTATGGTCTATTATGTCGCATTTCCTGAATGTAATCAGAACGTAATCAACCAGCGTCGCCGTAGTGACGTAACGTCATGACGCGTACGTCGTTACCACGCATACATAACCAAAAGCATACATGTCGCCGCAGGGCAGCTTTGGGCTAAGGCTGTCTGAACGCACAGATCAGATCTGTGTCACTTGCAAATGCAGTGTGAAACGTCGGGCCAAAAGATCAGATTTGAGAACAAATCGGATTTGGGCTGGATTTGACTGCAGTGTAAAGCCGGCCTAAAAGACAAATTTTGTGTTTATTTAGTGTATTAGGAAGAAAACCCAGACTGAATCCAGATCGAGATGTTCTTAGTTTGAAAATCTTATAATCTTATTTTTCTTAAAATAAGAGGACAAAAGGGTTTCATGATGTTCTGTATTGCCAGAATCAGATGTATTTGTGTTTGTTTCTGTGCCGAGTGACTTTATTAGTTGTTTCACTCCCAACTTGCATCAAAACTGCCTCGACATGTTTAAAAACCACACTCAAAAGCCACTTTTGCATTCCTTACCTAATTTTATTCCCCATTTTTCTACCTTTTATTTCTATAGCCTAATGTTTTCTTTTGTTAATTAGTGGCCAAGACCAAAAGGGCTTGAGCCACTATTCGTATTGCTAGTACTACCTTTTATTATTTTATTATTATTCCACCACTCGCAACCATTGGCTAAGGGTGGCTATGGCAGTTGTTTGAAAATGCAAACTTTAAACAGGCAAAAGTCATGCCTTGTTTGGCCTAAAGCCTGCTTACACAGGTGCCTTGACTCAAGAGGAATACGTACGTCTCTTTGTCCAGTAAGCTCCGCCCTTAGATTTTCCGCCATATTGAGGAGTTTTTAAAACCCGTTTTTATCCTGGGATTGTTAAGCAATTTGCCTGAAACATAGGCATCCATGGCTTCCTTAAATAAAGGAAGAAAAAACATCTTTGTGGAATTCTATCTCACTGTGTATGGCCTGTGTATTCTGTGGCTCACCTGGTAAGGTGTGTGCCCTTCAGTCCAAAGGTCTTATCTCATGCAGACTTGCAATGGCATTGCACAAAACATGACCGTGAATGCATGTGAAATATTTAAAGATAATAAACATAATAACAATAATAAAACTTTATTTGTATAGCAACTTTCATGACATGAAATGCAGCTCAAAGCGCTTTACAGAGCAGAAAATGAAGCACAAGTGCTTAACAAAAAATAAAAAAATAAAAAAATAAAATATGATGAGATGTAATGCTTTTTTTTAAGAGTGGTTATTTTCAATGTATGACATATTTTGTTGTGAAAATATCCGATGAACAATCTCTGAATGTTTCAGATAGCAACGTGTTGTGAACGTGTAGATCGGCTATTTCTGTTGGTTGGGCCCCCCTCCATGTGCCAATGGATATTATAAAGGGCTGGCTTCATTACATACACAAGGAAAAAAAAAAGATTTGTGTGGATGTACAATTAACTCTATCAGTAAGGTGTGTGCCTCTCACTCCCATGGTCACTGCTTCAAGTCTCCCCTCGCACAAACTTTATTTAAATTGCATTGCACAAAACCTTACTGTGTTAAAATGTATTTAAAATATTTGAAGATAAAATTAAATGACATTTTTGAGAGTAGTTATTTTCAATGTATGACATACTTTGTTGTGAAAATAGCCGATCCACAATCTCACAAATCTCACAATGCATGTGGTTGACACGCAATGACATTTTGCACCTTATTCCCAGCTATATTGTGATTTTGTTTCTGGCTAACTTGATCATCATACTACACTAACTACAGCATCACACAAAAGCATCAAAAGTAGCAGATCCACTTTGTGCAGGGCTTGTAGATCTGCTACGTTTGATGCTTATGAATTTGAATGCTGAAAAGTAACAGTTCAGGACGTATGAGGTTTCCACTCGACAGAGACGATTACAGGGACGTGCTGGGCCCCTGATTCAGCCTGGGAAAAAGAGTTGGAGAGGCCCTCATTGCGCGCTATAGAGAGAGATCTCTCTCTATAGCGCTGCTGCTACTCAAAGATTTGCCATCTCAGATCATAACAAGTGACAAGCCAGTGGGCCAATTACATGAGTTAGGCCTATAGTTTGTCATTGTCGGGTGGAAACCTTGTATGTCCAAAACCGTTTGTTTTGTATTTATCATTAAAAGAATTATTTAAACTAGTGAAAACAGCCGATCTACAAGCACACAACGCCTCGCGGTGCGAGGCGTTGTGTGCTTGTAGATCGGCTGTTTTCACTACTTTTGTGCAATAGCCTTGTATAATGAAGCAGGGCTTTGCTTTGCAAAAAAAATTACAAATTTGAAACTTGGAGATACAAGGTTTCTGGACGACGATTTACTTTGTTGGCCGCCCAGCCCCCAAAATGGAACGAAGGCCGACATTTTATTTTTATTTTTTTCCTAATGGCCTGGACCGGCCGGGAATGAACCGGCCGCATTTTGCACCTTATTCCCAGCTATATTGTGATTTTGTTTCTGGCTAACTTGATCATCATACTACACTAACTACAGCATCACACAAAAGCATCAAAAGTAGCAGATCCACTTTGTGCAGGGCTTGTAGATCTGCTACGTTTGATGCTTATGAATTTGAATGCTGAAAAGTAACAGTTCAGGACGTATGAGGTTTCCACTCGACAGAGACGATTACAGGGACGTGCTGGGCCCCTGATTCAGCCTGGGAAAAAGAGTTGAAGAGGCCCTCATTGCGCGCTATAGAGAGAGATCTCTCTCTATAGCGCTGCTGCTACTCAAAGATTTGCCATCTCAGATCATAACAAGTGACAAGCCAGTGGGCCAATTACATGAGTTAGGCCTATAGTTTGTCATTGTCGGGTGGAAACCTTGTATGTCCAAAACCGTTTTGTATTTATCATTAAAAGAATTATTTAAACTAGTGAAAACAGCCGATCTACAAGCACACAGCTTGTAGATCGGCTGTTTTCACTACTTTTGTGCGACACTAAAGTGCTTTTATTGCATCCCAAAAAAGAATCAGTGATGTTTGGAGCTACACGATCAGACATCACATTATTATGATGATAAACAAAATAAAAACACAATTTTTATGTGTTCATATACAACAGATCTCTGTCATTAAATGCTTGTTAAAAAAAGGATAACATACATTAACAGATGGTGTAAAAATGTTTTCATTAGGGAGGCAAAGAGCTGCCATACGGCCTATAAACACGAATTGATTGCAGTGCTAAATTTAGATGTGGCATTTCTATTCTCTTAAAGTATAACTTATTAGTCTCTCTCTGCCTGCAAGACCACAGTAGAAATGTTGGCCTTTATTATTATTTATGTTCTATCCTTTATTTAACCAGGGTAACACATACCCACACACACACACACACACACACACACACACACACACACACACACACACACACACACACACAGTCACACACACACACACACACACACACACACACACACACACACACACACACACACACACACACACAGTTCAGCCTCCCGTTTGGGAGTACTAGACTTTGCAGAAGGCGAATAAATTGCGAGTGAATTCCACCATGACATTTTGCCAGATTGAGAAAAAAAAAATAAGCTAACATAAAAATGACCTGAGGTGGATCAGAAGAGCCAACATGACCCAACCTGAATGTCACGACCCCTCCTTGTCCAGCGTCCAATCCAATCTTCTCTCCACCAAAAGGTGCAAGGTGTCAAGTTGACTGAAGCTGCATCACATGATAAAAAGGCTACACTGCTCTGTGTTAACACAAAACACAGATTTTCATCTTCTATCTCCTCCAGTTTCTCACCTGCACCCGAGCGAAGCTGGACAGGCTCTGACTTAGAAGCTGTCAGCCTCTCCCACACCTCTCCTTTGATGTGTGGGTCCTTCAGGGCCGCAGGGACTAAATTGCTTTCCTTCACTTCGGGGGCCACTGGACGCTGTGGCTGTCTGAGAGCAAAGAGCCTGACTGTCCTGGAGACAGGGGGGTCACCTGGGGAAAGCTTGAGTCACTACCTAACATGCCAAAAGCATTCTTCAGTTCACTTTGGTTTTTCTCAAACTTTTAAGTTTCAAGGCACCCCAGTTCGATATCCCAGCAAGGCCCAGCGTAGCTTTTTGGCAACATTTTTATTTTATATAAAAAAAAAAGGTTTAAATAATTAGTTTTCCTGTTCTTTTTTCACATTAACATCACATTGGATCCTATTGTTTAGTATTGTAATGCCATTGGCCACGATATTTGCATATAAATACCCCCCACAAAGGCTGACATTCACACCCCCCAGAGAGGCTGACATTCCAGAGTCTGGATGAACAACATACATCTCACTTTTTCACTGAAGCTATTCCTCAACAAAAACATAAGTAAAATGCCTGTAATCATTTTTTGGTGATTATTAGAATGTCTAGAACATGTACATATACTATTATTATTGTGAAAAACAGGGACGTGCTGGCCATTGGGAAAAGCGGGACAACTCCCGAACGGCCGGTTCATACCCGGCACGATCACCGACATACATGGCCACGAGTGCACAAAGCGCACCTTGACAGACTGCAGTCTAGTTTGTATGTGTTTTAGCTCTGGGACCCCAATCTACAATCCTTAGTGTTAATGTAACTCCCAGAGATACAGACACATAAAGGTCCATTTGGAAAGGACCCCTGGTGGTCCGCGGGCCCAACGTTGAGGACCTCTGTTCTACACCAGGGCAGTGGTGTAAAGGAAAGTACTGTACTTACTGTAAGTACAATTTTTTGTTATTTTTACTTTGCTTGAGTAATTCTAATTTCCAGTATTTTTACTTCTACTCCACTACATCTCAGATCCAAATATTGTGCTTTTACTCCACTGCAATTATCTGCAAACTTAAGTTACTAGACTATGTACATTTTTATTATTATCAAAAAATATACATTAACCACTTATATGCTGTATATTTAGACCGTTTGAAAATAGACAATCTACTGTACAAGCTCACAATGGGACGCATTGTGAGCTTGTAGATCTGCTATTTTCATTTTTTTATACATTTCAAAACTTGAAATACCTAATGAGTACTTTTACTTTCTGTACTTTACATTTTGATACCAATACTTTTGTACTTTTAAGTAAATTCTTGAGTACAGAAGTACAGACTTGCACTTGTAACAGAGTATTTCTATATTGATACTTTTACTTAAGTAAAAAGACGTGAGTACTTTTTCCACCACTGCACCAGGGTATCAGTAAGATCGGGCAACCTAGAGCTGGAGATCGTCAGAGATCAAACTGTGTTTATAGTAGGCTATAAATAACTAATTCACACCCTGGAGACTGCTTGCTAAATCAAATAAAGATTTAACTCTGAGAGAGATCTCCTGGATTCAACTGTAACCCCCAGGTGGTCACAGGGGGATGGAATAAGCTATTTCTATCTTAACATGTGGGGGTGTTGCGCGGAGAATCATGTCGAGAATCAAGATTCAAGAAGCCATTTAGCTACAGGAAAAACTTGCACATTCCACATCAGCATGACAAATGTGCAAGCTACCTTGTGTATGTATATATTATATCAGCAATATGCACAAGTAGATGATGAAACATATTAGTTTCAATTCAGTAAGGTGAGTGAGAGTTACGAGATGAAGGTTGTTAGCATCACGCCACAATCGCTTATTATATGCCTCCATATTCTCTTCCACTTCAGCTTGGCAGAGTAACTCAACAAGATTAATGCAATAATTAAGGCTGAAGGTGATCAAAATGTATATGATAAGACTATAGCCACCGGTAACCTCACTGGATATCTCTGACAACAGACAGACAGACACACACACACACCACACACACACACGCACGCACGCACGCACGCACGCACGCACGCACGCACGCACGCACGCACGCACTGACACCCACCTTGCTGTAAAAATAAATAAAATAAAAAATAAGCCAACTGCAGAAAGATTCTCCATAAATCCATAGAGGCTGATAAGGCTCCATCTATTTCCCCTGTGACCCTGCCAAGGACGAGGGAACAGCATTAAGAGATTAGGGAACGGCTTCGGCTCACTGAATTCATATCACAATGTGGGTTGGAAACTGAGTCACAGGTCTGCCCACTTTTATCATACTTACATTAATAAAAAACAGGTGGGTGAGCTATGGAAGAGAGGGGTCAAATATAGAGATTATCTTTCTTTGTTTCTCTGTTTCCTCTGCCTCCATTGCTAATGTATTTTATAAGAGGATGATAGAATGTTTATCATCCTCTTTATATTATTTACCACCATGGATTTAATTTAGGGCAGCATACACATACTGTGTGGCGGGCCAGCCTCGAGTTTAGAGTAAACTACAGTAAATAGTACATTTTTCAATCAGGGGATTTGAAAAAAGGTCATCCAGGATTTTGAATTTTGGTCCGTTTGCTGAAACTGGGTTTTTATGTGTTGATTTTGGTTTTTGTTTTCTTTCCAAAAAGTGCAAACCCCGGAGCGATGTTCACCTCTGATGATACAACGGGAAGGGCAGGCGCGGTGGACTGGGAGCGCACAGATTGGTCTCGCTGTTTGCTTTCCCTTTGTGTCTCTGGCTGTAGCAGTGTGATCTGTGTGGCTGGCAGTGACAGAGGGGACGGGTTTGTTTATCGGAGCCAAAAGGCGATGCAGATTTTGCCATTTACAAAGTGACACAACGCTGTATGCCGTGCAAATGGGAAAATCTGCGAAGCGACGCCGGCTGGTCATGCAATGAGACGTTGACAGAACCTAACCTCTGATGCAAACAATACAAGGCTGTCTGCTGCAGACAACTGGCACTAATTAATTCATTGAGGTGAGAGTCCAAAAGCCCAGACGCAACCTGGAGGCCATTCAAAACAACACACGGTTTCTCCACAAATCCTCCACACTGACTAATGGTATTAAATATGTCAACCTCCACTGTCTAGACATTGCCTTCCTGTTACACTATGTGATTACACATTGTGTTGTTTGAGTGATAGCATCCAGACACGCGAGCGCGCACACACACACACACACACACACACACACACACACACACACACACACACACACACACACACACACACACACACACACACACACACACACACACACACACACACACACACACACACACACACACACACACACACACACACACACACACACACAGGGACGGACATGGACATACATTTGGCCCTGGCATCTTGGCACAGACTGGCCCACCACAACCGGCGCAAACCGAGCATAGAAGAGCAACAAGCCCACAACGCATCGAGGCAGCGACGCGTTGTGGGCTTGTATGCTGTTAAATGTTTGGGTGGGACTCCTGAGCCACAGCAGCCTGTGATTGGGCTACTAGGCCGGTATACATATGATAGACAGGCCAGTGGGCCAATCATGTGATGTCTCTCTGCTCTGTGGGCCGGTGCTACAGAAGGATTGGCCCTCTCCACTTAGTGGCCGCCCAGCACAAAAATAACAGTAACTATCCTAAAAAAAGAAAAAAAGAAAACACACATGCCCACTTGTATAGTCTGCCCACCGGGTCGGAATGCCAGATGCCTGGTCCACCCCTGCACACACACACACACTAATAAACATCCCATCAAATGACAAAGAAGTTACTGGATTTGCAGAGTGCATCTCAGGATGCCAGGCAACAGTCTTTGGTGGCAGAAATCAATAGTGCATTACCAGCCATCCAGTGACAGCATGCAGGTGGGCTGACAACAAACCAATACTCCACTCCCTCATACCTCCCATCGCCCCGTCACTGCATCTTGATGTTTACCAGCCTCCTGCTGCCTCTCCCTCCCTTCGACGCCCTGGGGGCTTTTTGGGGAGTGTATGTACTCTCTGCACACACACACACACACACACACACACACACACACACACACACACACACACACACACACACACACACACACACACACACACACACACACACACACACACACACACACACACACACACACACACACACACACACACACACACACAAGCGTGTGCTGCCCATTTCTTCTCACTTTCTCTGGCCACTTGGCAAGCGGAACACGTCATCCTCCCCCCATTTGCTCGTCTCTTGTCATTAAAGAGTAAGGACCCTCTGGGGACGTGTAAGTAGTCTAACAGGTGGCAGGGAACTCTCTCTGATGCCTCTCTGAGTCAGTGGCTCCGCTAAAGAGAAATCAGCAGACAAAAGGGGACGACGTGCTGCGATCAAAACATTGCACGGTGGAGTCTAAAGTGGAATGTGTGTTTGTGCATGTCCTTCTTATAAAGGTGCTTAAAACTGGGAGTAGACAGGTGTCAGGTGCATGAGGTTGGTCTGTCATAGTCCGGGGAACTCAAATCACACTCAAAACATGCCGCCGGCAACATTTCCCAAGGACAGGTCGCAGGGATGCAGAAAATGACAGCAGAACGCAATATTTTCTAGCTGGAGGGAACGCTTTCGGTCAGCTCTGTGTCTCTTGGACCTGCAGACATCCGTCTGCATAGCTTTATAACGACTATGACTATGAGTGGCTTCAGATGCGAGACATGAGACACAAGTCTTTCACCAGAAGGACGGTCAGAAGGTGGTTTGTAACAATGTAATGTGCAGTAGGGCATTAACGGAAAAGTCGACAAGTCGACTCAGTCGACTTCATTACACAAGTCGACTCCCACCAGACAAAGTCGAAAGTCGAAGTTAAAAAATAAAAATAAAACGTTATATTGTGAATAGTAGGTCTAAATGCTCAGCATGTAGATCGGCTATTTTCACAATTTCTGACTCTATATATTTGACAATTTGGACAATGTTTAATTTGCCATTTTAGAGGTATTAAAAGAGAATTATGTTGGTTCCATTTGTTCCCTCTCAGAGATAAATCAACACTCAGGATTTAACAATGTAATGTAGGTGAAACAAAGCCGTGTCAGGAATTGACAGTGCATATATCTTGGGACAACCAGCAAATGTAGGCAGATTGGAGAAAATGTTCATTGATAAATCAACAGCTAAGATTGCGCTGGTGGTTTGCTGCCACTACTGTCTGCTAGTTCAGTGCCAGGGTTTCAATAGGGGACCAAATCATTTAAGCCCCATATCACTCTGCTGAACCTAAATATGAAAGGATAGTGTATAAATTATGTCAAATGGCTGAAGTTAAATATGTTACATGTTAAGAAAAGATCCAAAATGTCTAGGATGTTATAGTAACATATTGCACAGACAAATTACATCCTGTTTGTAAGCACTTAATGGATGCCTTTTTGTGCCTTCAGGGGAATAAAAACCTCCATCAACACTAATGTGCTGAGAGACATTATTACTGCTTTGTCCTTTAATGGTTGTGTTTGTATATTGAAAATCCAACAACAGAGCAGATTCATTATGGGCCAGGGAAATATTTCACCCGAGACAAGATGAAACCACAGAAGCTGGTTAAGAAGTGTTTCGCTTTATTTCTCGGGGGGTTCAATAAACTGAGATGAATGCAGGAAGAATGCAATCAATGAATGAAAACACAACCTGTGGAAAATTACACCAGGAGTCTTCCTGAATCCACGTGATAGCTCTCTATCACTGTATGTGTGCATTACGGGCGTTGTGTGTATTGTGTGCATTTAGGGGCAGCATAGCTGGATGGTTGGGAGCCCGCCAAGGGAAACAGAGCCCCTGGTTGTCCCAGGTTCGATTCCAGGCCAGGGTAGCAATGTCGATGTGTGTCCCTGAGCAAGACTCGTAACCCCTAATTGCTCACACGCTCCTTGTGGGCAGCAAATCAGCTGGGTTGGGCTGAAAATACTGAATTTCGCTCGTGGGAGGAAATAGGTATCTATTATTATTATCATGGTATAGTTCTCTCTTTATCCTATTTTCTCTCCCTCTCTCCCTCCTTCCCTCCCTCCCTTTCACCCTCTCTCTCTCTCTCTCTCTCTCTCTCTCTCTCTCTCGTTGGCGAAGACAAACACAAACTTTCATTCCCTGAATGTCATCTCATCTCCTGATAAGCCCCTTTATCGTCTGTGTTTGTCTTTCCCCGATAGGGTTGTGGGATGGTGCGTAAGGGTGCGTGGTGTGGGAGGGGGGATTTAGCTGTGCAGCAGTGCACCATCTGCAGCATCTGGGGGGATGTTGATGAGGAGGAGGAGGCTGGATGGATGGATGGATGGATGGATGGATGGATGGATGGATGGATGGATGGATGGATGGCGAAAACACTACATATCCCATGATGCAACTCGGCCGGCAGCATCAGGAAGCACCCTAACTTATGTCTTTAATTGGCGTCTTATGTTGTCGATCTTAACAACAGACGCCTTTTTTTTTCGGTCAAATTAAACACACAACGTAGTTGTATTGAATTTGCATGAGATGGTAAAATGAAAGCGAAAGCATCCGTCCATTTTTGGTAAAAAATTACGGTTCTCTGCATCAACTGAGGCTCATCTTTGCTGCTGCTCTGAATGAGTGCACACAGTTTTCCCTTCATGGATAATTATTCATGTAATAGGAATGTAATTAGGCTAAAGATAAGACAATAACTTCATTCTGTATAACAAAAAAACATTGTTTTCTTTTCTTCTTCTCCTTGTCTTCTTCTTCTTATATGTTTTGATTGATTACTTTTGATTGTTTGATTGGTGCCTATGCCTGAGTTTGTCTATAGAAACAGTCTGCGCTCACAAGGGGAATCTTCTTAGATTTGTTATTTTGTATTTTATTGACCACAGCAGCAGTCATGCCAAACGGACACATTATGGCTACTCAGAACCTTCATCAGTGTTTTCTTCTGGGTGCCAGCAGTGGATATGGAAATGTAAGGTGGCAGAACCATCTGGTTCAGATGACCTTCAAAGCCCTCCTCCCTCTAGCCCAGCCTGAATGTGTGTTGACCCCAGTAACACTGGCCTTCACCCTGCTCCTTTGGAGTGCATGACAGTTATAATAAGACCACAGGGGCAATTCATCTTTACTGCTGTGTATACCTCAACTCACCAGTACATCAGTCAGGTCAGTTATACTGATATACAATTAGAGTAGATTTTCACATCATCTACATCAGGGGTCTTCAATGTTTTCAGGCCAGGGACGCCTTAGCTGAGAGACAGATGAAGCAGGGACCCCCTCTACATGTTGTATGAAACTGTGTTGCTGATTTTCATTGATTTCAAGGGTAGATTCATACTTAGACTTGTTTGACAGCACTGTCATAATGTTTAATTTGTTTTAATGTTTTTTTTTTTCTTCTTCATTTAATCACTTAAATTGTCGATACTTTGTAAATTTCAGACATTTAATCACTTAAATTGTCAATACTTTGTAAATTTGACCAATCACTCTGTACTTGGTCTGCTCTTTTTTACCTCCACACCCAACCTATTCGCAGAAAATTGCCGATCTACAAGCTCTCAACGCCTCACGCTGTGAGGCGTTGAGAGCTTGTAGATCTGCTATTTTAGGCCAAAGTTCTCCTCAGAATAGGGAACGCGAGGGTTCAAGTTGTTAATCTTAAACAATTATCCTATCACACAAAGATTTGGAGGCCCCCCTGTAGTAACTCTGAGGACCCCCTAGGGGTCCCAGACCCCCTGTTGAAGACCCCCTGATCTACATGTTTGTTTTCAGGCAGTAGGGGGCGCACTAAGGCTGGCCCAGACTGAGTCTTCCCCACACAACAATGGACCTGTGTGTGTGGGTCCCCAATGTGATGGCAAAACACATGGCTGTTGGAATCAAAAAACACAAACAAAAGGCAGGCAGGCAGTAGCTTCAAGCTCATTTACTTTCATACACACACACACACACACACACACACACACACACACACACACACACACACACACACACACACACACACACACACACACACACACACACACACACACACACACACACACACACACACACACACACACACACACACACACAACACTGGTTCATTCAAAGAAAACGATTGTCAGAAACAACTGAAAGACATTTGTAATCCCCAGGAACCCAATTCATATCCTGCCGTTTTAATGGCACGGCTTCCAGCAAATAAAGCCCTGGAAGCTGAGATCAATATCAATAAATCAGCATAATAAGCATCTCAACTGAAAACGGAGCCAAAAAAAACGCATGCTGTTCTCTGACATTTACGAGAAGAACTCTTAATCATCAGATGCGTTAACTATGGTATAGAGCTGTCCAAATAAATGGAAATCAACGGAGGAAAACTGACAAATGCCCACAAAAGCATGCACCGCACGGTCCCTTCTTATGCTCAAAGCACCAGTCTTTAATTAGAAAGGAAAGCATAGAATCCAAATAATTAAAGTCCACAGGGAAGCATCCAGCCACTGTTATTTCCCTTATTTGTTGTGAGAACAAAGACCATTATTAAAAATTGTAAGATCTCAACAAGTTCTCTTGTACAGGTTTAGAGACGACTGGGTTAACCAATTGAACCCCAGCATCCATATTCTGGGGGGGAACATTAACCAAAAAATGTACATACAAGCTCTGTGAGCAATCTATGGCAAGGAGATTTGGTGTATACAGGAACATTCTGTCCAAGTATATAGAGCCAACACAGGTCCAGTGGTTGAAACAACAAATGACCATGGCATGGAAGAAGGATTAGACACTCTCAGTCCTCCCCCTGGAGCAGATACTGTCTACCGATTTGTGTGATTTTTGGACAAAATCTGTAGCAGTAGGCCTATTGTACAAAATGTGTTTTGCTAAAATCTGCCTCACGGTGGCACTAGAACATGTGGCAACATTCAGAGGTTCTGAATTGGCATCCAGGGAGTGTGTGTGCGCAGTTAGGCAGCAACCGCGCCAGCAGCGCCGGAGATTAGATGGTAAACAGACGGACGGACGGACAGGGGGCAAAACTGTCTCTCCCATGCCTTCAGCCTGGTGGAAAAAATATCACATTTTACCCACCGTGTGCGTGCGTGTGTGTGCGCGTGAGCATGTCAGGTGTGCGGTAAAGACCGATACGTCCTAACGGGAGTTTGACTCCTTACCTCCCCTATAATCCCCCCCCCCTCCCTTCACAGCTTTGCACAAATCATAAGCATGACGTTCTGGGGTCTCACTAGAGGGGGTTAGTGTTATCCTGGGTCCACCCCAGGGGATGGGATTTTACTGCAGGGCAAATGGGCCGCGGCAGCAACATGGTGACGGGATGTCAGTGAGTCATGCTGGGCCCCTGCTCTGGAGACAGATCATGCAAAAATAAAGACGGGACCAGAGAGGGTAAAGAGAAAGAGCGAGAGAGAGAGAGAGAAAAGGGATGAGGGAGCGGGAAAGCGAGACGATCAACTCTGGAGAGATGATGTCGCTTGCAGTACTTGCAGTAGTAACTCTGAGCAGTGGTGGAAAAAGTAAGTAAAAGTATCAATACTGCAATGTCTTGTTTACGTCTGCTACCGGATACATTAATTAGGGTCTTTATTATTATCATCACTGTTGTAGCATTCCCAGGCTACAACAAGACTTAGGACTGCTACAAAAACAAAAAAACATATATATCCATGAATTCAAGTCTGGGTTGAGTAAGCGATTTTGGGGGTGAACTACTACTTTAAGTGCATGGTTAATGTATGTTTTGTAATGAGAATCAACAAATGCAACTAAAGTTGTCAAATGATTGCCTCTGAGATGTAGTGGAGTAGAAGTTAAAGTTACTGAACATTTAAAATACCATACTTGAGTAAATGTACTTAGTTGATTTACACCACTGTGTAAACGAAAGACTAGACCAGAGAAAGTATAAAAAAAGGAGTGAGAAAAGGACGCGAGAGAGGGAATATCAATACTGGAGAGATTATGTCACGTGCGGTTGTAACCCAGCCGCACCTTGGTAAAAAGCAAGCAAAGATGTGACGCACACAGGGCCAACGAGAGGCCACATGGTGGCTCCTTAACCGAGGGCCAGCCATGTGATCCTGTACTACAGGGTGATCAATCAGTGAGCTGTTGGCCCAACACTGCGCCTTGGCACAGATGGTCCACCTCACCGTACTACATGCACACATAGTCACATACACACACACGCACGCACGCGCCCGCACGCACGCACACACACACACACACACACAGCACAGTGGGTGACAGTGATGAATTAGGGAACGCTCAAAATGTTTAGGAGTCTCCCACTCTCCTCATCTGCATAACATACTGTCGCATGCTCTCATCTCACTTTGCTCTCCTGTTCTCCTTTCCTGTCCTGCGTCTTGTCTCCTCCTTACATGCACACGTATGCACGCACGCACACGAACATGCACACAGGCACGCTTTTACCGTTTCCTTCTGCAAAGTATTTTACTTGTGGTGTGTTGTGCTTTATATAATGTAACTGTTGCCAAATAAGTCTCCACCATGCAACACACGTACACACACACACACACACGCACGCACGCACGCACGCACGCACACACACACACACACACACACAGGGTGTCAAAACGTTTAACTCTCTCATTCACTCAGTCTGACTCTGAGACTGAGTGAATGTCTGCTGTCTGCTGAGAATGCCAGCGTTGACATCACACTAGGAAGTGGTGTCAGTGCTCGGTGCCCTGAGTGGACTCTTCTCGCTACAATACTCTACTTAACACAATATAAGACCAGTTAGCGTTTCCTCAGTAGTAGGAACTGGGGCACCTTGAAAATAATGAGCTCCCATTGGATGAAGACGCCCTCGCAGCATCCACTCAAGCATTCTTGACACCCAGCAAGGTCTAAAAGAACTCAACACACAAATTGCACCGATTTGCTCAACCGTATACGATAGCAATTGTTGGAGAAAGTGCTCTTGTGCCTGACAGGGTTCCATGCTCTCGAGTGGCCACACAACAACAAAAAGGCTTGTGATTTGAAGTGTCGGTCCTCTAAAGGGTGTTTAATGTTGTGGAGAGAACAAGCACAGTGTCTGCTGTACATCTGTCTCTGTATTGACAGCAATGGCACACTTTTTAACATAGATTTATACGGGTGAAAATCCCATTGAGATCAAGATCTCTTTTACCAGGGAGCCCTGTTCAGGGCAACACAACATGTTCAACGTACAACATAACACATAAACAATCACATAATGATATCGTAATATAAGTCAAGTGTAATCGGAGCCTATAAGGCAAGAGAAATAATTTGCATACTTTGGAAAAAATAACCATTTAGGCAGGGAAGCAAGTGCACTGTCCGATGGAGTCTGCCATCAGGTCAAACTTTTAAAGTTGACTTTTAAAATACCTAAGTGTGATCAAGTCCTTAAGCTGGGGGAGTGCAAGTGAAGGCCAAGTTAAGTTCGAGCTTTGGGGTGCAGTCGGTAGCAGGGAGTCACTTGAACGTAAACTGCAGTTACTGGTTTTGCAAAGGTACGATTTCGGAAGCAAACCGAGGATTCATTTTACTCCATCGTGTGATGGTGTGTATAAATTAGAACAGTTAATCAAACTGATCGGCTTAACCGATTATAAACAAAATAATCGATAATTTGATCAAATAAATGAACAACAAACACACCCTGTTTTGGGCATGTCATTTAAAAAATAGCGAAAATAGAATATCTACAAGCTCACAACGCATTGCGACATGTTGTGAGCTTGTAGATCAGCAAATTTCACTATTTTTACAAATGATTAAATAACGCTTAAGTGGTTAATTGATTTGATTATGTTAATTGATTCTGTGTAAATAATAATAATAAATAGCTAAGAAGGGTTTCTTTAACAGCTCCTGTTAGTAAAGAATCCCTCATACTGGACTGTGTGCAGTAATGGACTCGTCTTGCCAGATTACCACGACAGCCGGAGAATTTACTCTGAATTTCACTCGGTGTTGAAGCCAATAATTCCCCTGAGCATAGAGGAATCCATTGGTAAAGGGTTTTCAGTCAACAGCATGACCTTCATGTCTAACATGCTTAGCTGTGGGTCTAAACTGTGATGAGTACATGACCTGCTATGCTGTTTTTAGCACATTATCAGCATTTCAATGCTTCTCGTTCTATTTCTGATGCCATTTTTGTATTGTGTCCAGGTTATTATTATCTTTTGTATTTCTCTAGTCTCTCATCTTTCTGTATTGTTTGTGTCCAGGTTATTTTTTTTTTTTTTTTCTCTAGTCTCTCATCTTTCTGTATTGTTTGTGTCCAGGTTGTTTTTTTGCACGGTGTCCTGTTTTAGTTTAGTTTGTGTACTTCTGCTGCTGAAATAACAAGTGCAATTTCCCCGGGGATAAACAAATAGTTTTCTATCCATCTATTCCCCTTGTCAGGAAAGAAACCCTCACCACTCACCTCCTGTGCATTTAGCTGACAGCTGTACAAAAGCAAACATTCTATCAGTGGCAGAGACGTACCTGCAGGTACTGGGATCACACATTACCTTTCCCCCCCCCCTCTTACACCACCACCCAACCCCCTCCCACACCACCCAACCCTCTGTAACCCCATCCACACACATTACAGCAGGGGTCTTCAACAGGGGGTCCGGGACCCCTAGGGGTTTCTCAGAGTTACCACAGGGGGTCCTCCAAATCTTTGTGTGATAGAAACTTTTTTTTGCCAAAAATAGCAGATCTACAAGCTCACAACGACGCGGGCTGCGAGGCGTTGTGAGCTTGTTGATCGGCTATTTTAGGCAATGGGGTTTGGTGTAGAGGGGTAAAAGATCAGATAAGTACGGAGTGAACTCTTATAATAATCAACAAATCAACATGAAATACTTCTAATAGATGATTTAAATAATCGACTTAATCGATTCAACTCTGTACGTACGTATACCGTACGTTGACATTTGCAGTAAGTGTACAGTAATCGCGATCAAGGCAAAGGTTCGAAATAATCCTGACATTATATTTCCAAGCCTATCCCCCTAGTGCTACCTACAGTAGGTGGTGTGGTGGAGTCTGAAGAGGTATGTCTTCAGACTACGGTGGAATGTAGAGCGTGAGTCTGCAGTTCTGCCTGCAATGCAATGGGTAGTTTATTCCACAGTGTGGGAGCCAGGAGGGAGAAGAGATCAACATGTGTGGAGCATTGTCCAGGGTGTTTTGGGGATGGCTCAGACAACATTAGTGTCAGTATGTCTACGGGTGGTAAGCCGAAAGCCCACATCCCGTGCCACCTGGAAGCCTAGCTTCCGCAGGTAGGACAGAGGTCATTCCACGGCTTGGGAGGGCAGGGTGGCCAGGGTGTCATATAGGGGCAGGAGGGACGCATGCAGGGGCGTCGCACCAAATTCTGGGCCCTGGGTACAAGGATTAACTGCAGGCCCCCCATGAATGTTCTTCATACGGGGAAGGGGTTTAACCCATTTAGACTGGAACGCATCATTACGCATTATTTTGTGCTTTAAACATTGAAAAATAGCAAATAATACAAGCTCACAGCGCGCGCTGCAAGCTTGTAGATCTGCTATTTTTTCTTTAAATCATGAACATTTGTGCAAGTCTTTGAATATTTCAAATCCTTCTAAGATTCTTGAAAAACGTATGTTTTTGTCAATGGTGCTCAAACTTTTTCATGATAAGGACCCCCAAAATGATATGTATTTGGCCAAGGACCCCATTCAAAGATTTGCACACATTTTCACGACTTTTCAAAAATAGCAGATCTACAAGCTCACAGCGCGGCACTCGGTGCCGCGCTGTGAACTTGTATATCTGCTATTTTTCAATAGCTAAAGTATATAAAATAGGGCACCTCCACCTTGGGCCCTAGTAACTCAGTCCGCGCTGTGAGCTTGTATATCTGCTATTTTTCAATAGCTAAAGTATATAAAATAGGGCCCCTCCACCTTGGGCCCTAGTAACTCAGTCCCACTCCCCCCCCCTTGGGACGCATGTCCTGTGTGTTGATCTAAGTGTGCAGGAAGGCATGTGGGGGCTGCATCATATCCTGCAGGTAGGGGGGGTGTGATCATGCACTTGGTCACCTTGTAGGTCATGGACTGTGAGCGTGTAAAAATGAACCCGTAAGAGATTTGACTCTGTGAAACTTCTCATCAAAGGGCCAGAGAGCAAACCTTCACACAGCAGAGGTCGGCTCTGGGGATGTTGAACTCCTCTTCAAAGTGTGAAGAGCGCAGGGCAACAATCACGCGAGAATAAAGCCTCCGGCAATGTCCAGAACACTGAGCAAAGCGTAGGCGACCAATCGAAGTCAATGTCTGTGTGTGTGTGTGTGCGCGCCTGAGTGTGTGTGCGTGCAGATGCACGTGTGTGCTTCTCTCTCGATCTCGCTTTCCCTCCAGCAGCTGCTGCAGGAGGGTATGTTCTATGTTCCTGTCAGTTCATGTCAGCTTTAAGATGAGCTTTGGGAAGATTACAGAGTCTTCCGCTATTGCAGCAATAAAGTGACCCTGAAGGTTTGAGAGTTCAGCTCCCAGGGACACTCAAGAGTGGTCAGCGGGGTCATTTATAGACAAGCAGCAGTACAGCAAGTGCACACGGCAAAACGATTACAAAGCTAGCACTAGAAAGAAGCAATTCTGGGAAATTGCAAGTGTGGTTGCCGTGATGCGAGTCACACTAGCAAAAGAATTCCGTCCTTGTCCCTTTAATGCTCATATATGGAGATCACTGATGTCATGAATATTTATCCCATACCTTGGAATACCCATATATGGACACTCTGTGTCAGTCTCATGTGGTCTATGACATCAGACATGTATGATGTCAGTCATCTCCATATTTGGGAAAAGTTTATTTTTTTGCATTTTCAATTTGACATATGGCCCAAGTGCGTGGCAAAATAAAGTTTATCTGGAAGAACGTTTTTACAAGTATATACAGTAGTCTAACAAGATAAGGAGTCTGTATAGGAGTTGGAGCACCCGCCTTGCATGGTTTCCTCCACCGTCGGTGTGTGAATGGGTGAATGTAATGTAATGCACATTGCACTTTGGATAAATGCACTGTATACAGTAAATGCCCAATTCATTTTTATGTATTTCATTATTTCCTTATTTATTAACTTATTAACTTGGAAAAGGATACCAGACGGGCTAAATACCATAATAACAGTTGAAGATGACCTCATTATGTTAACAGAAAACAACAAACAAAAAATCAAATTAAGTCCTGCCACTGCGCGCCCCTCCCAGCACCCGGTGCCCTTATTTAACTCGACTGTCGGCACTTCAAACGGCGAGAGTGCAAAGATGTTCAGCCCCGCAATTAATTCATATTCTTAATCCTTCAGACTTTCAATTCTGCAAACAGATGAGAGAATGAAAGAGGAGAAAGTCCAGAGTCCAGAGCGACGGAACAGCAGAGACAGTTGGTAGGGAAGGAAAGAGAGATAGAGAGAGAAAGAAATTAAAATGAAAGACGGCGAGACAGTAGGAAAAGAGGAGAGATAAAGAAAGAGCGAGAGAGAAAGAGAGAGAGAGAGTAACCCGGCATTGGTCAGGGAGCAGAACAGGAAGCCAATTACCCGTGTTTGGAGTCCCACATGTGGGGGTGGAGGGTGGAGGGTGGGAGGCAGGAGCCGCCTGGCTCGCCTCTGATAACCGTAACGTGTCTCCATGTCATATCATCCCTGTATGTCATGCATGTCACGCATGGCTCTGCGAGGGACACAAAAGCCACCACCCACCCACCCACACACACACACACACCCACACACACACACACACACACACACACACACACACACACACACACACACACACACACACACACACACACACACACACACACACACACACACACACACACACACACACACACAACCATCACAACAACACTAGCAACTTGTGCACAGAGACATAGTCAACCGTCAGGGAGCTGCAGGAGCAACTGCTATGTGCACACACACACGCACGTGCACACACACGCACACACGCAGACACACGCACACACGCAGACACACACACACACACACACTCACACACACACACACATATGCGCGCACACACACACAAGCTCAAAAGTGAAAAGCGCAGGGAGGAAATGATAAAGCACAGAGAGGAATTCAAACCACGTCCTGTCCTCTATCAAGAGAACAACTGCCGTGGCAAGTTGAAATATCCCTGTGTGTGCGAGTGTGCACATGCAGGTGCATGTGTGCGTGTGCGTGCATATCTGGAAAGCATGTGAAAATTGCGGAAAATGTACAGACTTTATTGCTCTTCAGTTCCCGATCTGAACAGCCGTGGATATTGAAGGAGTAGAATGTCTACGGCTACACTGTTGCGAGGGAACGAAACAATCCATTTCACATTAGCCTCTGATTCATGCTCACTTCACCTGGACTGCTCCCCCGAGGACACTTTCCAGATGAAATAAATCACATGGATCCCCTTGTTCACCTACTGTACCACCACAATGCAGATGGAGACGTGTTCTCCTCAGAAACCTCTGATCCACAAACAAACAAACTTGTGGAATCCTAAATGAACTGTGAGGTTCATATTATATCGTTGTTGACGGGTGGAAACCTAGTATGTCCAAACTGTTCGTTTCACATTTATCATTATAAAAATGATAAAGAATAGTGAAAATAGCCAATCTACAAGCCCACGAGGCGTTGTGTGCTTGCTTGTAGATCTGCTATTTTCACTAATTTTGTGCAACACTCTTGTATGATGAAGTAGTTTTCACTAGTTTTATGCAACTGTCGCATAAAGAAGGGCTTTACTTTGCAAAAAAAAACATGCCAATTTGAAACCTGGAAATAAGAGGTTTCTGCGCGACAGTGACGATATATAGCCTATATCTGTTGCCACAACCTTCTTTTTGCACTTGACTGCATAAACAGACTGCTGTCTGTTTGTGGTCAAAAAGTACTCAAATGTTTTACCTAAGTAAAAGTATCAATACTGCAATGTAGAAACACTCTGTTACAAGTAAAAGTCTGGAATTCAAAATGTACTTGAGTAAAAGTACAAAAGCATTGGGATCAAAATGTACTTAAAGTACCAAAAGTAAAAGTAATCATAATGCAGAATGTCCCATTTCAAGTTTTGAAATGTATACAAATCTTTTGAAAATAGCAGATCTACAAGGTCACAATGGGTCACATCGCGAATATAATGTTCAGACCGGGACTTGTTCAGGTTGCTCTGAACATGTGCCGCACAGAAGTGAAGATTTGGGGTGACTTAACCCGAGTTGAATGTCAATCAGCTAAAAAAAAGAAAGGGTTTTGAATCCCTTCTTTTACATTATTTAAATGTTGATCGGTTCTGCTCCCGCTGAAGGCCTCTGGGCTTTCAGTATCAGCCCATTATGTGCAAATGGCTCATCCTACCTGTGGTACTGATAATAAAGACATCATTTATCAATTACACTGACAGGTTATGTGGATGTGGAAATGTCTCCTAAAAATAGACTGAGTGCACCTGGGAGGGAGGTGACTCAGGAGAGCATTAGATGAGAAAAGCAAATGGAAGGATAGAAGGCATTGCAGGAGAAAGTAAATTACTTTCTAATATAATGAATTAGACAGGGAGTGAAACAAGGAGGGTTCATAACTAGAGTAACAGAGAAATAAGTGCTGTTCATATTGGTGGTGTAAGAACATATCCATACACTTGAATGTCACAGCATTGCTAACCGTTTCCTAAGCAGGTTTATTCTATCCGGGCTATTCTGTCGGCTTTTGTCTAATGTAAATCTCAAAGAAAGATGTATTATTAATTATATTTTTGTTAAAATTGTCTCTGTGTAGGACCACTGGCTCAAGCCAGTTCCAGCAGGGAGCTTAGTTTTTTTATATCAAATTATTATTATTTATCTATTTTTTAAATCATGACCCCTGAATCATGATACGTGGAGACTACGGATAGAAAATAACTTCTAGCTAAATCCGGTATGTTTACATGTTCCGTTGATTGAATTCACGTTCTTGTATTGAATGTTCATGACTGTACATTGTCCCGTCTAAATAAACAAATTAAGTAAAGCAAGTGCATACTGTATAGTATCGCCAGATTCTAGGCAATACATACTGTAGCTGTAGTTCTTACTCACACATTGATTCTGTGTTTATTGACCGTGTTCACATGCTGTCGTGTCCATTTTGATCTCACTACTCAGAAGGTTCCCTTCCCCCAGGAGAGAATAAAGAACTGTTGTGTTGGAAAATTGATAACATTGCATTGTACAAAATATCGAAAATAGCAGACCGCCAAGCTCACAACGCGTCACAGCGTGGTGCGTTGTGAGCTTGGAGGTCGGCTATTTTCAGTGCTTGATACCACACTGAACTAAGCATAATCAAGTGAATACTGGAGATGTGGGGTACAACATCTATTTCTACACAGAGAGGGCAATTCTTTCAACATAAGATGCTGCGTTCAACTTCAGGAGAGTTTGGACAAGGCAATTCTCTTGAATGCTGCCTTCAGGTGTGGCATGGAATGAGGGCATTTTCATTTCTTTCACCAAAGTAAAAAACTGGATTCAAGGTCTGGAGAGGGATGACTATGTGTGCACGTGCCTGGTATCCTGTTTACTACAGTATAGCCAGGCTGAGCTCATTTCATAGGTATTAAAACCCTGAATGTAAATATCTACAGTATAACGCCTTTATCCTAAGTGCTTTGCAATATGTGTGTCACATTCACACACTGCTTAAACTAAATAAAAAGTCAAAATAGGTTCGGAACCATGGGTGTGTGTTATTAAGTGCTGGTAGTGTTCGGAACGATTGTGTAAATTCCATTACCATTACAGAGATATTAAAAACAAACACATAAGCAGCGCATCCCCACAGACTACCTTAATCAGGATAAGGTCCATTAACCGAAACACTGTTTGGATTAACTCTTTAAATGTGTGAAAATTATACGATAAGGGGATGAGAGAGAGGGGGTGGGGGTGGAGCAGGGCGAGAAGGCATTAAGATAATAAGAAAGTCTTATCCTTATTCATCCATATTCATCCAGTCAGAACAGCATAGCCTGACTTAAACTGTAAAATGATCTCTATTTACACAGCAATGTCACGTGGATTAACACTCAACAATGTTACCATAGATCAGTGGTTCTCAACCTGTGGGTTGGGACCCCCAGGGGGGTCGCCATATTATTTTGGGGGGTCCCCAGTTGATCAACTTAATGTGCAACATTGTTTTCTCACTCAACAGTAAACAAACCAACATAAAGTGTATAGAGGGTATCTGCACATTTCTAAAGTGACAATTTAATGACTTTTTAATACCTCTAAAATGACAAATTATACATTGCCCAAATTGTCAAATATTAGAGGCAGAAATTGTTCACAACGCTCTGTGATATACAAAAAGCCTAACTCTTAGTGCTCATCAGGGTGGGGGGGTCCTCAGTTAAAATATGATTATTTGGGGGGTCGTGGCCTGAAAAGGTTGAGAACCACTGCCATACTGTATATCACAAGAAGGAGAAAAATGGGAAATTGGACACACACACACACACACCCACACCCACACCCACACACACACACACACACACACACACACACACACACACACACACACACACACACACAGAAGGCACCTTCATATGCATTTTTCGATTATCTATGAAGCCAGGCTGTTTCGGAGACGTAAACACTAATTCATCTGTTTTATCCATTCCATTGCGATCTTATTCTGTTCTGTTTGCTTGCCTGTAATAACGAGAGTCAACGGCAATGTTTACACATCTGAAGTCAACAGACAGATAAAACCACGAGAACGCGTCTGCAAAGCTGAAGCAGACATAGCCGGATGGCCGCGTGTCAATCCAAAATGAAGAAATCATAATCTGTCTCACCACAGCACAGATGCAATCAGAGATTTCAATCCCGAAAGAAAAGAATACCAGACGGAATGGAAGATCATATCTGCCAATAATCAGGAGAGACACAGACACACACAGAGAGAGAGAGAGAGAGAGAGAGAGAGAGAGAGAGAGAGAGAATACAAAAAACAATGTCACAAAGCAACTGGGACCAGTTTATCAGCGGCAGCAGCAGCTGCTGCACGGCAATATGCTATACCAGTTATGTAAAAAAAAACTCCAGTAAATATTGAAGGGCAAAGCAAATAAATCATGCAAATCCACTCTAAGTGCCTTTCATAAACTAGAGAGAGAGGTTATGGAGGGCATCATAATTGACCCTCTTGTTTGCATAATGTCACAGAGGGCACACAAGCAGCCTAGAGCAGGACTAACAGTGAAGTAGGAATGACAGCATGGGGATAATTGGAGTGTGTCATTCATGGAAGTGGGAGTAAACAATAGTAATTGATGTTGTTCTGATGGAATCATTCAGGTTAAGAGGTCTTCATGGGGTTGTCACTGACAGAATGCTGCTCTCTGTTCCCTGTGATGAACTGAACCCCCTCATCAGAGAGAGCTTCATTACTGTGAGTCATATTGGTATTAGGGATGGGACGATACGAACATCTCATATCACGATTATTGTGACCAAAGAAATCGTGATTTACGATATTATCACGATCAAAATATCCCGAACATCCATTATCCTGGGGCGGAACATTTGACAAAAAAAGCAGATCTACAAGATCGGATTTTTTGGCAAAAAGATTTGGTAGAGAGTGAAAAAAAGACTGTATCAAGTATGTACCGGTATATTATAAGTACGTTTTCCAATAGAGGGTTTAAATGGTACCGGATATGCAGCTCGGCAAATAAAAGGTGAATTGATCCCATTGCATGACGGAGGAAGATTTCACGATAAATTAAGTCTTTACGTTTTTAGTTCTTTTTTGTTTTTTATCATGATAAACGATAATATCGCTTATCGTCCCATCCTAGATGTGAGTACATGGCCTTCGTCCTTTGTGACAGGCAATGTTGAATGAAGAAATATGGCTGCTATATGCAGAGAAACTCCACCTCGAACTGCTCAAGACGCTCAAGCTCAAACTCTCCAACTTAGAGTACAATCAAACTTTCCCCTTGTGTTTCGAATCCATGAATGTGGCTTTATTACGCGTGAATACACTAATTAGAGTGGACGGCAAGAGTTCTTCAAAGACAATGCAGGATCAGACTCAACCTACCTATACTCATATTTTGTCTTTGTTTATTCTCACAATGAGTCAATCAAAATGTGTATTTGGATTTGAGAACTCTCCAGATAAGTAAAGGATAGCAGATAACTTAAAACGTCACAGCTCTAAAATGATCAGTGATAATTAAAAAGAGAGAGGATTGATCTTCATTTAATTAGTCCCCAAAGAATGTCTTCAAGCTGGCCAAAAAAACATTACCGCCAGAATGGTTTTTTTTTATTTATTTTTATATATATACTTTTACTACTCCTAGTATTGGTGATCTCTTGTATAGTATTGTGTGTCCTTATTACGTCTTGACGAATTGAATACACATGACTCCAATGGAAACAGTCCCTCATTGCTTTTTGTGTTATCCTTTTAGCATAATATATTGTATAAATGTACCTCTGTACCTTTTGCAAACTCTTAACTCGTTTACTCGTTTTGACAGATAGGCCTGTATTTTAGAAAAGATTGCGTTTGGAAATAATGGATGGATATTTTTCTATAACATCGCAAAGGTAAACTACTTTTAAGCTACTTTGATGGCAGTTTAAGACATCCTTAAATCCTTAATGTATCAGTAAAAGAGTTAATGAAGTATTTATTAAACCACTCAATCTAACTTTCTGATTTCTTTCTTTTAACTTTCTTTCTGTTAGCTCATAATCTATGTGGAGCTGAAGGATAAAAAGCTGTCTGGCTGGCTGCCTATAACTTCTGAATCTTCCCTTATGTCTGGTGTACCCTGACCCCAACAAATCTCCTTTTTCCTATTTCTGTTTCTTTCTGTTTTCTTCCTTTTTTAATCTCTTTTCACTTTCTACTTCAGTAGATGGGGTGTTCTTGGTTTTTAATAAGGTTTCACTCATCCAGGGCACAACACGAACGCACATGCGCACGCACACACGCACGCACACACACACCTGCACGTGCACTCACCCTTGACTCTCCCCAGAGTCTGATAACATCAAGTGAGATTGTTCTTCTGTCAAATGACCACTTGCCTCAAAGCTCAGAGGAGTTTCTATCAAACCAATCAACTGACAGGTACATGTTCTTGGTTCCCGCGGGAAAATAAGACGCTACACTCAATGTGATTTCAGAACAGTTTGAGTTAATGTCACTAATGCATGATAGATCCGTGGCATTGACAAATAGAGAGCTTTAGTCCTCTTATAGAGGTGTAACGATACAATAACGGTATCAATAAATCATTTTCAACAATATTACTATATTGATACGCAAACAGCAAAATATTGTATTGCTTGACGAATCATTTTGCTATGCAATTAATAGATCGATACCTACTACTTGTGCGCTGTATGTTTATAATAATAAAAAAGAGATAGAGGGGTTCAGTTCTCAGAATATAGACGTTAGGGTTCAAGTGGTTAATATAACCTGTAACTCTGAGGACCCCCTAGGGATCCCGGACCCCCTGTTGAAGACACCTGCTGGCCTACATGGTTCTTGTTCTGCTACCTGAATCATCAGTACAGTTCATAGACAAATCACACCTCTCCATGAGTTTACGATGGGTATCTCATTCTCATCACTCCTTTTGAAGTTCTCCTGAGGAAAATGAGCCCTGGGAGAGACGTTAAGGAGAAGATCCTTATGATGAGGAGACGGAAGCTGCATGTGGAACGCTCTCCCAAAGGAGATTTGCCATGCTCTGACAATGGACTCTTTTGACTGCCTTGGAAAAAAAAGAAAAACACCTATTCTCTCAGGCTTGTGGAAAATAGTTTTGTTATTTTGTTTGGATGTTTGTTTTATGTCAAGCGTCATTGGGTTCATAAAAGACTATAAAAAGCCAAGCTATCATTATTATTATTCATAGATTGAAGCAGTCAGACTGACATACAGTACACAGTAGGGCTGGTACATGCGCCTTTCATTCTGGAGGTGAATAGTACATGTCCAGACTAACAGACTTCATTCATTTCTTATAAGAGCACACTGCAAAAAGAACAAGTCTCACACACCCAAAAAGCATCAGGGGGAGACAAATAAAAAGCCTTTATTGTGACATGGCCGTGCAGAATAGATTAAAAATGCTATCGCGTCTGGACTTGTGCATCAGGAGCAGCTGAAGCCTATGCTGCTCTTATATTGATTGTCCGCAGGGTCTAAATCAAGGAGAGGATTATGCAGTTTGTTTTCCCTGTCACAGCAGCAGAGCTCAGAGAAAATGTGTCCTACTGATGATCCAAATGCTACATAGAAGACAACACAGATATATGGACTAAAGAACATATTGCAACACTTAACACTTTATTGTGAGAAGATCTATTCCGACTACAAAATCAGTTTATTAGGCTAGCCATGTGATTTATTTATTTTTATTTTTATCCCACAATTTTGTAACCCATCTTTTAATTTGTCAATTATCTAATGTAATCCTGGGCGCTACAAACCCTCTGCCAACCTGGGGATACGACGGACTGACCTCATGCTTACTTCTATGCATGCAGTGTCCAAGTTGCTTCTTTTCACCTGAGAGAGTGGAGTTTCCCCGATTGGACGTAGCATGTGGAAGGAACGGGTTATTCCAACCAGTTCCTTTCCCCTCCATCAGGCGCCCCGGCTGGTCAGTGGGAGGCATTAAAGAGACCAGGATTGCTGCATGTTTTTGTGAGGGTACCTACCCTAGGAGACACAGGGAGAACATGCAAACTCCACACAGAAAGGCCATTTTGCTAACCCCACCTAGGGTATGGGCACTGATGACGCGGAGGAGAGATCATGCCCCGAACATCACCGGCGGGAATCGAACCCAGGACCTTCTAGCCGCGAGGAGACAGCAATACCGACTGCGCCACCGTGCCACGTGATTTTATTCAACTGTCAGTCTGTCATGATGTCCTCCAGCAAGCTACTGAATCTATGGAAGAAGGTTTCTTTACTTCCTATCTATTAATTAAAAAGTATTCATACAAAATGATTTAATCCAAGCAAGACTTGTCCAAGTAGGTTAATTGCATATTAGACACACAGTATTGTAGGCTAAAGTCTCTAGACAATGTCATACATGCTACAATGACTTCTACCACCAGCAGCTGAGCTTTTCAACCTGCCTAAATGTCAGGAAGGTATGAAGGTGTGAAATTAGATTAGGGCCCAACCCTGACCTGGTCTGAATAGCGGCAAGACTGGAGCAGAAATGTTCCTTTTCAGCTGCACTGTTTCATGTCATTGGTATTCCGCTGGTTTGTGGGCACTAATCAATGCTATTGATCTGTTGGGAGCCCAATAAACTCAGCTGTTGTCTCAATTGCAGTGTCTTTAGCAGATCTGGAGGAATTTAAAGCCCTTGGAAAAACAGCAGCTGTGACATGTTTTACCTAGCATGTTATCACTATGATACAAGGTTTACTGCTCTAGAGACACAGTTAATATTTGGATTTTGTATTTCTAGTGAATGAGGCGATTTTATTTTAACAGAAACATTTCACATTTAGCTGCAGTAATTAAAAGTAGGGGAGAGATTAATGGATCAACAGAAATTCATAATATGTATTATATGAATAATCTCATTTTTTTTTGGGGGGGGGGGGTCACATTAATTCAGTTAGGAAGAAGAGGCAGCATGGTACACTCACAAAACAATTCCCTATTATTTTACAGTAATAATATATTTGTGCAATGTCTTGTTGAGAAAAGTGTTTAATATAATATAATATAATAGGCATAGTATCTCAACAGTTCATAATCCTCCTATAGTGATTAATTCTCTATTAACGCCGTAAATCAAAGATTATCATCAATTTGTCCCTAATTGATCCTTCCAACAATCATAACTCAGTAAACTCTTAGGCAGTCAATGACTAATTGAATACCATACCACGTGTTGTTGTAAAACTAATATTTCTTTACTTTAAGCGGACCACACAACAGGTATGGTCATCACACGCTTCATGTTAACTCATCCACTGCCAGTGTAAAAATAAAGGCCATTCTGCCGGCGACTAGAAGTAATTTTACTTTGGTACTTGAAGAATAGTTTGATTCTGAATACACGCATTTGACTTCATAGTTTTATATTGTGGTATACTTCCACCACT
This sequence comes from Nannobrachium achirus, assembly GCF_963921795.1. Taxonomy (NCBI): domain Eukaryota; kingdom Metazoa; phylum Chordata; class Actinopteri; order Myctophiformes; family Myctophidae; genus Nannobrachium; species Nannobrachium achirus. The sequence continues at coordinate 19,641,696 of NC_137819.1, forward strand.
GTCCACTGATCAAAAAACAATCAGTGAATACCTGCATCATTAAGCCCTCCCACAGGCACACTTAGGCCGCATTAAGCACGGTAAGGCTACCGAGCAGAACATCCAGGAACGGGCATGGTTTAAACCCTTCAGTGCCAAACAGCACCTAACCATGTGCAAATGGAAATGCAAATAGATCGGCTATTTACTGAGCTCAGAACCATTCTGCTGTGCCTTGGAAAAGCCCTGTGTGACAAATAGGAACCACTGAACCCAACACCTCAACCAAGAGAAATTCACTGTACACTGACTGCACTGAGCAAAATAACTCTCTCTCTCTCACTCTCACTCTCTCTCTCTCTCTCTCTCTCTCTCTCTCTCTCAAAGTGCCAAGGCAGACGGTATCAGGCATGGATTCAAGCGGCCATCAAGCTCAATATTGTTTTATTTCTGAAGATATTTTCTAAGCTTATAAGACACCAGCTAAGTTGTGTCTGCACAGCAAGCAGAGGAGACCTACAGTATAATATAGTGTGTTTATGCTCCATGGAATGTGTTTATTCAGCACCATGGAGAGAGGCACAAAAACACTGATTACATTTGGGTCTAACCCAAGGGTCTTCAACAGGGGGTCCGGGACCCCTAGGGGTTCCTCAGAGTTACTACAGGGGGTCCTCCAAATCTTTGTGTGATAGAAACTTTGTGTTTTCTGAGAACTACAAACATAGCAGATCTACTTGTAGATCGTCTATTTTAGGCAAAGAGGTTTAAGTACAGACTAAGTACAGAGTGAAAGGTCAAGTTTATTAAGTATTAACGGTTCAAGCGGTTAAATACCAGAAAACACAAATTGACATGAATCCAAAATACACTGATGATCGTGCTGTCAAACAATGAAACTATATGGATTGTGGGGGGGGGGTCCCTGCTTCATCTCTCTCTCAACTAAGGGGTCCTTGGCCTGAAAACGCTGAAGACTCCTGGTCTGACCTATGAGCTAAAAAGAAACAGTAACAGCCCCACCCCACCCCACCCCAAATGTCTCCAGACAGCGTAGGAAGCAACTCTGCAATGCATTGTGTAGAAGTTGATGACAGAAGATAAAAAGTGTTCCTGTTCCGTTCTGAGCTGCCAGGGCCCTGAGGACAAGCAGGAAGTGTACAATCAGCAGTGACCTCTGATCTGTGTCTCTCCACTAATCCCAGGGAGTTTTGTTAAGGTACCAACGTCCTCCACCAATCCCAGGGAGTTTTGTTAACGTACCAACGTGCCTCCAGAGGCGGGGATGTGTGCATACCGGCGGAACAAGCACTTGATAACTAGACAATGAATTATGCAGAATTATGCTGAACATCTCTAAGGAGAGCAATTGGCTGCTGTGCACAGTGTTTTCATGGTGTGTGTGTGTGTGTGTGTATGTGTGTGTGTGTGTGTGTGTGTGTGTGTGTGTGTGTGTGTGTGTGTGTGTGTGTGTGTGTGTGTGTGTGTGTGTGTGTGTGTGTGTGTGTGTGTGTGTGTGTGTGCCTGCGTAACATGTCTAGAGAAAGACACAGCGGGAGTGGGAGTCAATCAAAACATTCATGAAAGCCAGCAGAAATGTTCTTTTCTTGTCTCTGCGGGGAAAGCCAACGGTTTAAAAATGACCCGTGCGCCCGAGTTCAATTATATTATATTCGCCAGGCACTCCCAGTTAGAATTACTTAAATATTTCAAACGGTTCCATAAGCTTTGTAACAGATTTGTCTGAAATAACATCATCACCTACTAAAAGTAAAACTACAAAAGGCCAGTGTACCAGTATGCAAATGGTGTAAGTGTTTTCATAAGCTACCTGGTAGGAGGTCAGGATTGGAGTGATCATAGTAAATCTTTTCATAAGCTACCTCAAGGGTGGGCAACTTTGATGATGGCGAGGGCCACTATATTTCCGCCTTCACTCCAGAGGGCCACATTTCATATTGTTACGTACTACTTTGTCATTCTAGTATCTCATACAAAAGAAGCAAAAATTGCAGATCTACAAGCTCAAAACGCATCGCCCTGCGATGCGTTTAGAGCTTGTAGATCGGCTATTTTTGCTTCTTTTGAATTGGAATCCTGAAATTTCAAACACATTTAATTATATACTCATGTTAACTTTATGAACCTAAATACAAACACATTGGAGATAAAAAAAAATAAAAAATTAGTACTACTATACTAGTCATTAAGCTACTAATATAGACTGATGGAATTAAAGCAGGTCATGTTTGGAATTATAACAGCTGAAATCAATTATAATATCAGTATTCCAGTATTAACCTGCGGGCCGGTTTAAGTGAAAGTGCATGTGGCCCCCGGGCTGCCAGTTGCCCATGTAAGAGCTACCTGGTAGGAGGTCAGTAGAGTGATCATAGTGTAAGGTGCCCTACACACTACAGGCGGTTGCCGTCGGGGCTGCCGCTAGGATCAGCGGTGGCCGCACCGCGGTGAGACACAAACACACTCGTTCAGTGAGTAAACGCCGCGCGGTATTTCACAAAGATGAACACAATCCATCTCTCACCGCCCGAGTACGCATGCACAAACGAGCACGCTCGCGGGGGATTTCACGGGACTGCGCCCGCTCTCCTCGCCGCCCCAAAACGTCGCTGCGCGGCTGAAAAAGCCGCCCGCCTCCCACTGAAAATGAATTGCTTGGAGGCGGTGACCGCGGCTAGTGTGGAACCCCCTGAAGTGTTTTCATAAGCTACCTGGTAGGAGGTCAGGAGTGGAGTGCGGCCAGTTGTAGGTTCTGATCAGCTGCCAGTCAAAGTCATCTTCCTGTCCCTGGCGGTACTCACACGAGCTGGACTCTTCGTCCTCGTCAAACGTACAGCCAGCTGGACAGAGGGGAGAGAAAGCGCAAGGGTAAACTGTGAAAAACAATATAATATGCATTCTTATAGCTCCTTTCTCCAAAGCTCTTTACAATGTGCATCACAACCATCCAATTCCCAAGTATCCACTCTACCCTCCTGAGACACTGCTTGCAAGGGATGTTGCTGTACATGTTTTTTTTGGGGAGGACCTCCTGAAAGATCTATACTGTAGCTATTAGTTAAAACATTCAGTGCCACCTTTTCACCACTAGAGGGCGCCCAATGGCCATATAATCCACCATAGACAAGCGTTGTATATGCACAAGCCGTGCGCAGCCATGACACGCCTGAACACTTTCCTTTGTGTCATGAACAGGGACAGGATGAAGTTAGCTTGAAGTTAGCTATTGACTACCAAGCATTTTAGAAGCCCTATTTTTGGTGATTTAGCCATGATTAAACCTTGCACACCTCATGGATATGCATGGAACAGAGAAAATGAGCTCTAAAGATCCTGGATTGCATTGGAGTGGATGGTAAATATCGGCGGCGCGACGCTCTTTTTTTTACAATTTTCTTTTTTTTTTAAAGCCGAACTAGTTCGGGATCGGCACCCTGATAAGGTCCAAATAAAGCCGAACTAGTTTGGGATTGGCACAGTAAGAGTTAAGATCTGTGTCTTGTGTCATGATCTTTTGTCAAGGTACCAGGAGAGAATTGCCGTATAGGGAAGAGACCAGATGATAAACATTATTAACGGCAGCACAGGAGGGAACAACTGACATCTCTGCAGGCCCCCAGTACCTTCATCACTGTACATCACAGCTAAATCACATGTAATGGTCAGCGCCAGGCTGTTCCATCCATTCCAATTGGTTCAATTAGCCCTGTGGTGAGGGGCAATGACAGTCTCTGTACAGATGACCAGGCCAGAGGAGGAGAACATTGAACCCAGCAGGACTCTGTGTCAAGGTGACCCAGGTCCATCTAGCTTGGTCGCTGGGTGTTCATTCCAGCCTCTCAGCGTCCATCATCATAATGGACGCTCGATGGGCGGCCATAGGAATGCCTGGTAATCAGAAGGTCAGCCGGTCGCCTCCTGGCTCCGGTCTATGTGTCGGAGTGTGCCTGAGCAAGTCACTTAACCCCCAACTGATCCCCCTCGAGTGCTCAAGATAAACATCTAAGTGTGAAGCTGAAACAGATTTTCCGCCGAGGGAGTTATATCAAGGGTCTCCCTTTCACGTCTCAATGACTAAACAAAGGCTGTTAACATCACCTTGTTGTTCCGAGAGTATAGGATCACCCATTTTCTTTGCCACATCAGCCTTATGTTAAAATGTATTAAGTGGAAGAGAGAGAGTGAGACAAATCTCCCAATCCAACCCTTGAAGCCAAATGCCAAGCAGGGAGACGCGAGCATGCACGCACGCACACACGCGCACGCACGCACGCACGCACGCACGCACGCACACACGCACACAGGCCTGGCCCAATAAGACCTTGGCAGGGTGTTCAGGCCTGACGGTCTAAGTCCCTGTGCCCCAGCAGGATGCTCAATGTCCCAGGACCCTCTTCTGCTCTCTAAGTGATCACTCTTGGTACTTGGCAGCAGTTCTGCTGGTGTTAAACACTCTCTCTGACTCTGTGCCAGACTCCACTTTAAACGTATCCCATCTGGGGATAGACACACCTTCTCCTTCCACATTCACTCTTGACATTTTGGGGGGGCTTTCATTTGTTCAGATTCCCTATCCGTTTTGCTTTTTTTTTTTAATGTAACGTTTTCGCTTTGAAAAATGAATGAATAAAAACAATAAGAAAATGTGGATCGAGGCCTGCGTTCCCTTTCGCAATAAACAATCGTGTTCCTTTCTGCATCAGCTAATTTTGGATTCCGCCACTTCCACCGTTCCTGCTGACAAACAAACTCACTTCCTCCATGCCTGAAGCATGCACTGTGTGTGTGTGTGTGTGTGTGTGTGTGTGTGTGTGTGTGTGTGTGTGTGTGTGTGTGTGTGTGTGTGTGTGTGTGTGCGTGTGTGCGTGTTTCAGTGTGTTTAATTGGTTGTAGCGGTGCGGTGTCCATGCAGCTTTGTGAGGATGAGATGGGGTGAGTGAGAGAGAGAGAGACCTCCTCCTCTGCATGGGGGGGGGAGAGAGAGAGAGAGAGAGAGAGAGAGAGAGAGAGAGAGCGAGAGAGAGAGAGAGAGAGAGAGATGAAATGAAATGCCACCATCAGACACGTTCCACTGATTCCCCTCATTAAGAGCCATCCTCCTTTCCCATCATGCTCCTCTGCATTCAGGAGGCTCCATGTTCTCCTCTCATTCCCCAAATTAGCTTCTCTGGCGATGGGAGGGCAAGCCCTTGTAATTAGAAATGCCTCATGCATTGTTTGTGTGAGTGTGCGTGTGCGTGCGCACGTGCGTTTGTTTCCGTTTGGAGTGGTTCTGAGTGGCCGTTAACTAGTGTTAACTTAAAAATGCATAAAATAATAATGAAAATGTCAGTTGAATCATTTGTGCTTTTTCACGACAGCAGAGAACATGACTAACATCCAACAACCACCACAGTAAAATAACACGTGGGAGCTTTTAGATTGGTAGGTAATTGCTCGCCACAAGAGATGACAAGAGGATGAGTACACAGTTCCAAAGCAATGTTCTGCAACACAGACACGCAATCCACCCACAGATGGGTCCACCTCTGGACCCACAGACCCAAAATAACATCAGTGAGAAACTGTCACGGCTGACAAGTCTCTCTGGACCGGAGAGGGGGATAAATACTGTAAATCTGTGTGAGCCGATCGATTGTTCTCCACTTTATAAAAAGTACAGTAGGCGAGGCAATTTGTGGAACAAGAACTCCAGCTCGTAGGGAGACTAGCAGCTCTTGGATATTATTGTGTATTTCGGGCAGAGACCTCGTATCTCCATATTTCTTGTGTATTTTATTACGTTTCTTCGTAAATGAATGCCCTACTTGCTTGCAGTGTCACAGAAAAGAAGCAAAAACAATGTGTCGTGATGCAACACCTTGTGAGCCTATATATCGGCTATAAATGTTTTGTTATCGAGTGGTTATGTGTCTGACATCTGTCTGTATGTTTTATAAATATGCGACCAATGAAAAGTACAGTATTAACAAGACCTTGAGACTAAATAACAACTACATTGGTTGGATTAGGGATGGAACGATATGAAAATTTCACATCACGATTATTGTGACAAAAGAAATCGCGATTTACAATATTATCGCAATAATCAAAATTCATTATCATGGGGCAGAAGCAGAACACTTGCCAAAAAATAGCTGATCTAGATCGGCTATTTTTTGGAAAATACATTTGATAGAGAGTGAAAAAAAGACTGTATCAAGTACCCTTTACAAAGAGGGTTTAAATGTTACCGGATATGCAGCTCGGCAAATGAAAGGTGAATTGATCCCAGTGCATGACGGAGGACGATATCACGATAAATTAAATCTCCACGATACGATTATCGTGACTGTTTTTTTATCACGATAAACGCTAATATTGCGTATCGTCCCATCCCTACATTGGATCCATGGAACGACAGGATGATTAGTTCCATTTCCTGAAGAGTAGCAGTTTTGACATACTACAAGGTTTCCACCTGACATTGAAGCTGCGTGGAGAGCTTCTCTGCTTTGATGTGTCAGCGCCACGCCGCGCTCAGACACTCCCCAAACATCTCAACTTCCACACAGTTTAGAGTCTCTCTGTTTTATCTAGCCAGCATAAATCTAATATTGAGCTTTTTTCTTTCTTAGACGCTTTTTTGACATCCTTTCTCTGTCTCTCAACCCAAGCAGTCAAAACAAATGACTGCCCACGCAGAGCCAGGTTTCTGTTCGAGGTTTCTTCCAGTTAAAGCAAGACAGAATTTGTCACCTGAGTGACATCTGAATTCATACTTTGTTACTCTCAAGAATAAGGCATTCTCAACTTGAGGATGTGTCATTTTGGGAATATATCAAAGCTGAACAGCCAGCAGAGGCCCTGGAGGGTAAAAGAGGAAGCAGGGCTGACATTTCCATGACGGGCCCCCAGATGCAGCGGTCCAGCACCAAGCTGCTTTTACACTGAACATAAACCTGACTGATAGCTTACAGTCTTTAACACTGAACATCACTAAACTGGATGATAGTCTACAGTCCATCAGATACATCATAAAATACACTCAGATTGAGAGGGAGAGAGAACAATTACAGTATATACAGTAACATTATAGAATGTGAGGATTATATAGATTGTATAGAGGCAGATGTTGGATATTGTATATAGATTATATATTGTACAACTAGTCCTGTGCCCGGGGCCATGCACAGTATATGAGGGATTGAATGTAGGAGTCTCAGAAGTAATGTTGGAGAACCGAGACCAGTGCCCGTTGGGCAGAACAGTCACCATTGATGTCCATTTGTGCAATACCCGTTGTATCAGTCTGTGATGTCAGTACTATGACGTCAGAGTATGACGGCGGACATCATCTCCAAATTTGGGCATTGTTTCAGGATGTGGCTGTTACCATGGTGGAGACACTGTTTAGTATGTTGGGCAATGTTTCAGCATGCAGCTGTTACCATGGTGTGACACGGTTTGGTATCAGTGATGTCAGCATGCTCATCTCCAAATTTGGGCATTGTGTCAACATGCGGCTGTTACTCATTTCAAAAAATTGATGTCAGCAGCATGCAGACAGACGGTCAGACGGCGGACGGACAGACATAAATTAATATTTAGATAGCCTTTAACCTAGTGGGAGGGGTATCTACAGTACAGCATTATTCTACAGGGATATAGATTGGAAGCTGTGAGCTGTGTGAAGGGTTCTCTATTAGGAGGAGTAGAGGTATGAGGGCGGATTGAAGTAACGGTTGAAATGATGATGGGACGTCATGTGAAAGATGTTCTTTTCAGACACACAGAGGTAATCAAAGAGCACCGGGAGGGGGGACGGGTTTCTCATCATGTTTCTTTCAGTTTCATCATATGTACAGATGTTGGAGTAGAATGCAGTAGAACACAGAATGTGAACAGCACAGTAACCATAGATACTGTACTCAGATATAATGAACCCAACCTGCCTGTAGCTCTGTCTGGGTGCCTTAAGTTCTTCTCCCCGAGTTTGTCTTTCATTAGGAGCGATATGGGAATATGAACGATTAATGCTGAGCAGAGTGATCTGCTACTGTAGATAGACCTCTATGGATTTATACTCCATCCTTGTATTATATTCAGTGTAGAAGCCTATTGTTCTTTTTTTTTTTTACTTCAGTGGTTTGTGGTAGAATCTGCCCTCATTCCTCTGATTTCATAATAATGAATAATAATTGGCTGGTGAGTATATAAATAACATTGAGCGTAGAAATAACATTGAGAAGTCTCCTCTATTTAAAACTGTATTTGTTTATTTATGTATTGCCACAAGTGTTGTCACCTAAACTAAACTAACTTACGTAGCTTATTATTGCAAAAATAATGATTGGTTAAAGTTAAACTTTAGCTCAGCACTATTTAAATTGCCTATACAGTACAGGGAATAAAGGAATGAGTTAAATTAAAATCCACCCAAATACCGAGGGAGCTGGCATGAAACCTAGCATGGTATCCAG
>NC_137819.1:19655157-19790157 GCF_963921795.1 Nannobrachium achirus
TTTGCACTGCCGATTCGATACGATACAAAATAAAACGATACGATTCGATTTTAGCTGTTTTCATTTCCATATACTTCGGTTTTTTAAGTTGAAAACGATATTTCGATACAGTTACTATATCGTTACACCCCTACAGTGGAGGTGGTGCTGGGTGCAGTGAATGTAGTTTGTCTGCATACAGACCAATGAGCCCATAATGGTAAAGTCCAGGGGTCTTCAACGTTTTCAGGCCAAGGACCCCTTAGCTGAGAGAGAGATGAAGCAGGGACCCCCACAACCTGTTCATAGATTCCATATAGTTTCATCGTTTGACAGCACAATTATCAGTCAATACTTAATAAACTTGACCTTTCACTCTGTACTTAATCTGCTCTTTTTCCCCTCTACACTAAACCCGTTGCTTAAAATAGTCGATCTACAAGCACACAACGTGCTTGTAGATCGGCTATTTTTGGCTAAAGTTCTCAGGAAAAAAGTTTCTATCACACAAAGATTTGGAGGACCCCTTAGTGGTTGCGGACCCCCTGTTGAAGACCCCTGGTATAGTCTATCACTACAACACGCTTCTGTACATGTTTGCTACAAACTGAGATACAAACTTTCCTCCGCTCCTCCTAAGGAAAGTGTGTCTGTGTGACTGCGTGCGTGCCTCAAACGCCAGCAGACGGCATGAGTAATGTGCGCATGCATCGATAGACAACAACATTGTTTATTAGACACAATTGAAATAACTATAATTAGTGCCTTGCAATTAGCAAATTAAATTGTCATTATAGCCGGTCATCACGGGAAAAGTGCTAATCATCATTGCAAGCCCTCCCTCACTGACTGCACCACACACTATCAGCTGTCACTCAGAATCTCTCTGAAAAGATTACATGAAGGCCAAACACAGCATGCAGGGTATACAGTAAATGAACGCTAAATGAAATGCTGCATCTTGTATATTTGTCTTACCAATATGATTAGTGCTTTCGTTTAAGGCCAAGTCCTTTATAATGTCGGGGAAATTCAATTGATGCAACAGTTGATTCAATGGATGAGTCATATAATAGGTCCATGCCCTAAAGGACTACCCAGCTTCTTTTTGATAATTTGCAGTTTGCAAAACGTTTGCTTTCCCCACTACTGAGACACGGGAGAAAATCGGAGAGCAATGTCCGTGATACAGCCAGGTACACCGGCGTCCACATCCACATGCCCAGTGTTTGTTTCCATATTAACTGCATCCCGCAGGGGCCCCACATCCGCTTGTGTTGGTTGAAATATTGAATACATGTTCATATCAGTACTTTTTTCTATGTTTAGTTTTCTCTCTCTCTCTGATGTTCTAGCCTCATTTGAGCACTGCTGCCGAGATATTTCCACTCACTCATTTTGAATCATCCACTGCCTTAAGGCAGTTCCTTGTACGTGATACGTGACGACGACGTACGTAGGCCTACACTGAGTTCTGCGTTCAGGTGACAGCCTGGTGTTTGTTATGGAAGATTTGTGATTTTGGCCTACCATCCTTTTCAATTAGGTCCTACAGTACATTTAATTCAGTTTTTAACCACAATTGCAAGGTTTATTATATTTTTCTTTACTTTAAAAACACAAACTTATTTTTTATTTTATTGTTTGTTGTAGACTGTAAAAAGGTTTGTATTAGTGGAGTAGGCTGAGAGAGTGAGTGAGATTAGCCTACCTTTCCACTTTTGGTTCAGCAATGTTAGCATGTTTTCTCACGAAGAAAAGTTTAATCCTTAATCCTCCTCCTCATCGTTTTCACATCCTGCAACGCATGCATCTGTCTGCATGTGCCGTCTCTGTCGCTCAACTAACTCTTTGTCGCGTCTCTTTTTCTCCTCCACTCTTTCCTTTTGTTTCGGAGTCTCTGACCTGTTCTAAACCCCGCATCAGCTGGCTGCTGCTGTCTGATTTATGACCCTGTCTTGGATAAGAAGCGCTGATCTGCAAGTTCTAAACAAGTCAGATCGTGATGCAAAGCAGACTTCAGTGGGTTTGTAGATTGAATGCCATTTTGGTGCGCAACACCAGCCTGCTATTATGTATATATCAGCAGCCTGCAGCCAGCATTGCACGCACTGTCTGACCGCAGCTCTCTCTCTCACTCACTCGCTCTGCAGCAGAGCAGAGCCTCTGCTCGTCTGGTGCTAGTGGTGCGCTTGTGGTCATATAATAAATAAGCGAATGAAACGCCAGTTAGCACCATGTTCTTTATCTTTATTAAATATGAAAAAGAAAATGAAATAAAAAATACAACTTTTTTTTTTTTTTTTTTTTTTACTCACAGAACCCGAGGCTCGGCCCGACCCAACTAATTAGCATACATTTTGAGCCCGGCTCGGCCAGAATACGTCGGGTCGGTCGGGTAGGGTCGGGCTCGGGCAGAGTTTGAGAACTCTACTTAACACCCAAGGGGCCAAACTCGTTCAGTAACGAGATAAGGCCACTAGAGGTCGCTCTGCCAAAAGGAGTTGTCTCGTTCCTCAACGAGACAACAAAGGGTTAACTGTGCAGCGTGCTGCGCGCATGCTGTGTGCCCTGTGAAAGACCCTGGTCCATATGTCATAATGTGACGATCACAGAAACAAAATGGCGCGTCTAGGCTCCATTGATTTCTATTCTATGCTGAAACATAAAAAGGGCTTTATCTCTGAATAAGGTGCAAAGAACGCCAGGGAAGCAGAGATCTGCCTGTTTTCACGGCGACACTTTACCGCGATGGTCGGCCCCGGTTTGGATTTTAGTTTCGCAAGCGTTTGTAAACAAATGGATTATCTTCCTCAATCGTCAGTGGACACTCACGTGCACACAAACGAAGCTTCCGAGGCTCTTCAAAATTAAAGCGTAAGTGAACGACGGCAGCAGCAACAGCTAGAAATGTTAGAAACCTTGGCTTCCCATGTGTTAAAGGGGAAGACCACCCATTTTCAATATTGAACTATGTCATTTAATATACCCTAGAGGACTTGTGTGGAAATAGAAAAGAATTTCCCCCCCTTCTGTGTTGCCTAGAACTGGAGGATTGATTTTGGGGTTTGTATTGTAAAGTACAACTTGATGACATCACACTGTTGTACTTTACAATACAAACCCCAAAATCAATCTTCCAGTTCTAGGCAACACAGAAGGGGGGGGGGGGGGACGACTTTTTTTCTATTTCCACACAACTCCTCTAAGTTATATTAATGACATAGTTCAATATTGAAAATGGGTGGTCTTCCCCTTTAATACCCCTCCCCTATGCCACTGGACAGACATAATCTATGTGTACAGGAAGGGGAGTAGGGTTGGATACTATTGCATATGAACATTTTATCAAGAGTGATATGCTGTAGCTGAGGCATGTGGAAGGCTGCTTTAAAGGTCCTTAAGGGAAGTATTCAAGGGCTGACCTAAATCCATTACATGAAAGCTTGGTCTAATTTTAGTGGTTACATATTCATATTAGCTACGTCAATACAGATTCCATGGATGAACACTTTGTGAACGTTATAATTTTGCACGAGGTTAACCGATATTACGCATGGTCTTCCATAATGATTGTGTGTAATTGTGTGCAAAATTGTTCAAGTCGAGCAATGCTAAATAAATAAAACCTGACATCTTCATAGCTGGTCACGTTTAAACAAAATTATAATCATTAATGGTAAAGGACTTCGCATTGATTTAACACACTGTACCGTGATTGCATGATGACACATCAGCCCCTACGGCCCAGGGCTCCGATGTCGATTTCCATGCAATCAAAATGGTAAAAATAAACATTGAGAGTTGCTCAAAGCAGAACTGAAGTCAATTATGTGTGAAATGAGTGCATGTCAACAGAACGGATGCTGATGTTTATTCCTTCAAGGGAATTCTATGAGGTTCTGGTACACCAAGGCTGCACTAGTGGGTGTCCTCTGCACTGCCTGTCCTTTTCTTTTCTGATGTTTTTAGCATGTAACCATGGAGCCTGCATGGAATAACAAGTGGCCACCACAGATTCAGGGAGTGAAAACCCCTCCACTCCACACCTCTGAGTTCTGCAGCCCTCACAGCACACAGCAGGCACCTGCTCCAGCTCTCACCGAGGGGTCTCCTCCGCCCAGCTGCAGGGGCCCGACCTGCATTACTGTGAAATGGACCTGACACTGTAACGACCCTCACTGGGCAAACACAGCTATTTGACAGATAGATAAAAACCCCTATGTGCCACCTCACAGGAGAGGAGACCAGTGAAACGTTCAAAACGAGAGTCACAAGCTCAACTACAACAATATATCAAAATGTCAAAAAGACACCCAGGTAACAGCATGTGCATGTGTGCACGAGCATGCACATGAGGCGAGAACGTATAACACAAGTAAGCTAAAGACTCTTATTAGGGTGGGTGATATAACCATATAAATAGAACCACACTGTGAGAGCGATCAGTGCCCCCCAGAGAGTGTTGCACTGTCTTTGCTGAGATTTAATTACAGACCACACAAATACGCACGCACGCACGCACACACGCACACACACACGCACACACGCACACACACACACACACACACAGTGCTCGAGCTACAGGAAGGTGACGTGGTGTACATGCAACTTCCTAGAGGTTATGGGCTCTTTGACGATGGTGGCAACTACACCACATTTAGTGGATTCCTGATCTATCCCATGTGAGCAGAATGTCTCTGCAAAAATATATGTGTACCTGTATATGGACAATGAATGGATGTCCATAACAAATAGAATAATCATAAAGCGTTATTGGGTCTGTCCTGCTATAATTTATCTAGCCCATCAATACTGTAAATGAACATTTATTTTAAAAAGAATGACGACTAGCAGATGCTCTCGTTTACCAACGATGCACAGCTGGAGTAAGTGACATGGACATTTGTCAAACAAGTGGTGGTAAACAATTACAGAATGATATTAAAAAGCTGCAAATATGAATTCTAGAGCTGAAAGTTGTGTAGGCACTAGGCAGTGCAGCAAAACAGATCTGAAAAACTATGATATAATCCCAAACCACATGACATCCATTCAATAATATACATGATAACTAATACTTATATTCCAATAAGACATTGACAAATTAAAAAATAATTTGGGATATTATGACATTGTATTGTGAGTCCAGTATTGCACATCCAACTGATTATATTGTTATTGTTCTGTATGCCAATATCAATACTAGAAAAGAGCACTACTCAGAGTGCTTAATATCTGCACCAGGCTGGGTTTCCTACCCAAGGCTGTGCCAGTCATGGAGTATACTGTATATGTACACAACACATTAAGAACTGTGTATGAATGCTGGATTGCCTTTAACAAACAATGGGATAGAGACACAGCAGGATGTGAACTTCAAAGGGAGAAGCGCTCACACAAGAGACACCATGCAGTAGGAACAGTAGAAAGATATCAGAGGTTAAAGTTGGCTCAAGGAAGGTCAGCCAGTAGAATAAAAAAATAGACAAGAAATGGGGAGGGACACGTAGCAAAGGTTGTCAGAAACGGGACTCCAATCCACAACACTGTCAGGCTGCAATGGAGCCTAGGTTCCCGGGCCGCTAGACCAGAGGTCTGGGCTACAGGTGTAGCTATTTATTTGTCATATTCAAGCAAAATAAAAAAAGGATGAAAAACAATCACAGCACATCGTCAAGATTCACAGCGTACACGCTTTTTGTTTGGTGTCATAATCACAGGGAGGTTGTCGGTACGGATGTCTCGGGTTGACGGGGAAGCAAGAAGTGTCCCACTGAATATATACAGGTTTTACAGATTTTATTTATCTAATGAACAACTTGCATTCACAGGAAAGAAGTTGTTCTATCCAACGGTAAGGCTCAGGCTGACTTGTTGTGTTGCTGTGGTGAACATCCACTGCTGAATGACATGGTATAAATTATGTTTCAGCGCACCACAAAGGCGCGGATCGCTTGTGTGTGTGCGTTGGGTGTGGGTGTGAGAGAGTGAGTGAGTGAGTATCCACAGAGAGAGAGAGAGAGAGAGAGAGAGAGAGAGAGAGAGAGAGAGAGAGAGAGAGAGAGAGAGAGAGAGAGAGAGAGAGAGAGAGAGAGAGAAAGAGAGAGAGACTTTATAGGGGCTAAATAAAACAAAAGAAAACACAGAGCTATAAGTAACAGTGCCAACATTTTGTCCTACGTCTGCTGAATTAGCGCTACAATGGTGCCAAAATGCTGTCAGCAAATACCCCTGCTGCGTGGGCCACCGAAGCGAGTAGCAGCCCCAGGCAGTAGGCATGTATTGAACGAGAACAAATGACATAAGTAATGTCGTTGAGGCTGGGATACTGGGTTGTAATTTAATACAAACTAATACAAAACACCATTATGTCATTGCATTGTTTCTGCATTAAAATATCTCTTTGTGTTCAGTTACTGAAGGGTAGAAACAAGTATTAGGAGAGGACTGTTTGGAAACGTCTAGCAGTATGTCTCTGCAAAATGCATGTATAGGCTACTTGTATGGACAATGAATGAATGAATGAACGAATGTCCACATCAAATAAAATAATTATAAAAACAGTTATTGGGTCTGTCTTATAACCTCATTGACCCCATCAATAAATGAACGCACATTGAAACTTGAAAGCCTGATGACTAGCAGATGCTCTTCACCAAGTTGTTTTCCAAAACTGCGTGGCTGGAGTGGCATAAACTTTTGTCAAACAAATGGTGGTAAACAACGTATGGTTATATAAAAAGCTCAAAATATGAAACTCAAGAAATAGTCCAACTATGCCAAGTAACAACAGTGGAGGTCAGAGGTTAAAGCTGAAATTGGAGAACGGCTCAAGGAAGGTCCGCCAGTAGAACAACGGGCGTACTGTAGCGTTTTATTCAGCAAGTTGCAGGATGTCAGAACACTCAACCTCACCCACACACGCGTTTAGGGAGCTTCAAGAGATGGTGCAGGAAAGTGCTTTGCACTCCAGTCTAGGGATGGGACGATATGAACATTTCATATCACCATTATTATCCATCCATCCATCTTCAACCGCTTATCCGGAATCGGGTCGCGGGGGTAACAGTTCCAACTAGGGCTGTCACGATTAGGATTTTCTCCAGACGATTAATTGTCATACAAATAATCGCGATTGACGAATATATCGTCTTTTTTCCCCCCTTCATTTTATGCCACTATGATAATAGGCTTTGAGCTCATACTCACACTGTACCTTAATGAGCAATTTAATTGCTTTTTAAACATCAGTTCAGTGGTGTAAAGTAACTATTAAGTACATTTACTTGCTAACTTTAGCCCTATTTTATACCGTAGCTATTTGAAAATAAATAGCCGATCTGTAGGCTCACAACGCGTCGCGGTGCGTTGTGAAAATAGCCGATCTACAAGCTCGCGGTGCGTTGTGAAAATAGCCGATCTACAAGCTCACAACGCGTCGCGTTGCGTTGTGAAAATAGCCGATCAACAAGCTCACAACGCGTCGCGGTGGGTTGTGAAAATAGCCGATCTACAAGCTCACAACGCGTCGCGCTGCGTTGTGAAAATAGCAGACAACTGCAAAAGTAGCCGACAGCTGAAAATAGCGACAGTAGCCTAATAGGCCTAATGTTTATCACGACCACGATCCAACATCTATAGTTAGTTAGTCGCCGTCTGTGTGTAATCATCATCATCATCCTCCTCTCTCTCCACAGCAGAGCAGCAGTGCTAAGCTTAGCTCTGGTACATAGCGTTAGTGGAGGGAGAACTCCACTAACGCTATGGACCAGAGCTATGCTAAGCTAAGCTGCAGTAAAGGCACTGACTCCAGTCCTCTGTGTTGAAACGAAAGTGAACGCCTTTTTCTGTATCGTATAAAAAGGAATATATAGTCCCGGGATGTGTATGGTACATGTGTCTGTTCCGACCGTCTGGAAAAAACAAACTGTTTAAGCATTTTTAGTTAGCCAGCCAGCCTGCCTGTGCTGTGTGACAGTGTGTGCCGTGCTGCTGTTGTGTTGACTGACTGAGGAGGACCAGCATTGAGCGTTCACGGGTCCCCGTGGCAACAAGGGGGAAGTGTTGACGTGAGGTTTAACTTGTTTAAGAATGGTTTTATTGTCAAAACTCACTACTTTTTTAATTAAATTAGATAATTGACGATAATCGCGAATATGAAAAATATTCGCGAATATGAAAAATAATCGCGAATAGACGATTATGTATTAATCGTGACAGCCCTAGTTCCAACTGAGACCTCCAGATTTGCTTATCCCGAGCAACTTCCTCCACTCCCTCAGGGAGTATACCGAGGCGTTCCCAAGCCAGTTTGGAGATATAATCCCTCCATCTGGTCTTTGGTCTGCCACGGGGTCTCCTCCCAGTGGGACGCGCATCGAGGACCTTCCTAGGAAGGTGCTCGGGGGGCATCCGTACTAGATGCCCGAACCACCTAAGCTGACTCCTTTCCAAGTGTAGGAGCAGCGGTTCTACTCCAAGTCTCTCTCGGGTGACTGAACTTCTCACCCAAACAATTGCGATTTATGATATTATCGCCATGATATTATCCTGGGGCAGAACATTTGCCAAAGAATAGCAGATCTACAAGCTCACAACACGTTGCAACGCAACGCATTGTGAGCTTGTAGATCTGCTATTTTTTGGCAAAGAGATTTGGTAGAGAGTGAAAACACTGTATCAAGTACGTTATTTACCCATCCGTTTGACTGATTATAGAGGGTTTAAGTTCTACCGGATATGCAGCTCAGCAAATAAAAGGTGAATTGATCCTAGTGCATGACAGATTTCACGATACAATAAATCTCCACAATACGATTATCGTGAGTTTAGTTTGTTTGTTTTTTCACGATAAACAATAATATCGCTTATCGGCCCATCCCTACTCCAGTTATTACAGCTCTTCAGCACAGCAGGCCAACAGCCGTGAAGGCATCGGCTATATGCAAATATGTGACTGCTGAGCCAAGCAGAGATGAAGCAACACCATCTATTAAATACATATTTCCATAACAGTGAAAGTATACCAGTATACCATTTAAAACTTTTTCTTCCAACAATTGTTTCATTAGAGAGAAAATACTTCCAATTAAGCAGCTTTTATTTTTTACTGTAGAGAGGGTGTGCATTCATTAGGAGAAAGCTCAAACATATCTCTCAACTCTATTAGCCTATAATCCTATTCTGACTGTAACTGCAACACTGGGGACATATTGTGCCGTAGGCCAGTGGTCCAGGGACCCCCAGGGACCTGTGAGGGGCCATAGTGCCAGGTCCCCAGTCAAATGAGCAGTAGTTTTGATTTCACTGTAATTCAATTCACTTGAAATTATTACAATGCAAAGCCAATACAGAGTTCACTAACCCATGGTGCTGACTAAATGGACCATGTCAGAGGGTAACCACAACTCCACAGTGGATATACACATACGAGCGTGTGTGTGCGTGCGTGTGTGCACGCAGGTTGCACGCAGTAGTAGTGCTTTCGAGGCCGGACGTGACCAGACGCCGTCAGGCCAATATATTTCCCACATGCACATGCAGGAACGGCACGGAACAGTGCATGCTAGAACCATAGAGTTATAGGCTATAACGCGCCCCCAATTCCCCATAGATTCGACGAGTGAGGATGCGCCATATAGCCTATCTACTCAAATGGCTATTTGCATAACAAGTTTACCAGGTTTACCAGTGAGTGGTGGGCTTGCGCATCCCCCATAGATTCACAAGCCCATTTACACCTACTGACTACTGTAGGTTTCTAGCGGTGACTGTATGTGCTTGCGTCCTCATAGTCTACATGGTTCCATTACTGTGGTAGGCAGGCTACTGTTTGAGATTAGTTCAAAGCAAACTTTTCGTTTCTCTACTGCAGCGCAGTATTTTCTATTTGCTCCATGCGGACATGTAGGCACACGCACACATCTAGAGGCGCGCGTGCAGTGGTGCATGTGACATCAATAAATGGCCATCCACCCTGAAAAGAAAACACCAAAGCACCACTGCACGTACGCAAGTGTGCATAGCAGCCTATGTGTGTATCTTCAGAACATTAACCAAGAAATCAAAGTTTATGATAATCATAATATCCATGATGACACTTAAAGCTGCTGTACTGATAATATTTAATGCTCTCCATCTATCACGCCAGCGAGACTGCTGAGACCCCCCCCCCCCCACACGTACCCTCACTAGATCTAATTCATATTTAAATGCTCTCACTCTGTAGAGCTGCCAGCATTTTATAAGAACTGGCAACAGAACGTGGGTCACACGGTAAACACATTGGCTTGTTCTTTGTTTAGCACCACATGGCACCTGGCCACCGCAATTCATTAAAAAAGAGTGAATCTAATAATGTATTTAATAACGTCAATCCTTAAACTGGCTTCAAATGAATATGCAGTTTGCACACCATCTGTGTGTTGTTGAGTGTACAGTAAGTGCATATGTATGAGTGTGTGCGCGCGTGTGTGTGTGTGTGTGTGTGTGTGTGTGTGTGTGTGTGTGTGTGTGTGTGTGTGTGTGTGTGTGTGTGTGTGTGTGTGTGTGTGCATGAATTCTCAGACAGACAGAGGTACTGGGCTCCGTGCCAATCCCTTCTCCCCTATGGGTGCATCTCTGCACTCACACACATACTGCATGTCTCTCATCTTGTGCAGAGTGGCCGGGTCAAGGGCAGCGAGTGGAAAAATGTGACCTTGAGGATAATAACAACAAAGCACCTTCCGAGCAGTGTTGTAAAGTAACTACTACTAACTATTATTTACTTAGTGTACTTAAATTTCGATTTTGAGGTGTTTGTACTTTCCTTGAGTATTTTCAATGTCCAATACTTTTACTTCTCCTCCACTACATCTCGGATCCAAATATGGCACTTTTACTACATTATTTGAAAACTTTAGTTGCTAGTTACTTTGTAGACTTCGATTATTATTACAAACCATACATTAACTACTTCAGCCCTATATACAGTTCGGCCATTTTAAAATAGATTTTAGTACATTTTGATGCCAATACTTTTAAAACAGAGTAACAGAGTATTTCTAAATGGCAGTATTGATACTTGAAAAAAAAGTGTGTGAACTTTAAGATAATAACAGCACCTTCCAAGCAGCACCAAACTTGTGATGGAGGTCATCCTCTCAGAGGACGACCTGGAGATTGTAAGTGACAAGACGAGCCATGGAGTCACTAGCAGATGGCTGGAGCCAGGCAGCGGTGCACAGAGCGTGACAAGAAGGACCTGTGAGGCTCTAGTCTGGCCCTCAAAGCCCAGCGGAGGAGCAGCACTCATGGGTGATAATGACCACAGGCCTCCTGTGTAGCAGCAGAACAAGCAGCCAGAAGAACACATGAACCATGGAGGAGATCAACCGTCACAGCGCGGAAAACTCTCCATAGAACTTAGAACTAGGTGTGGGCGATATGGAAAAATACAATATCACAATATTTTTCCAAGCTGTATCACGATACACAATCTTCTTTTTCATGTTTTTTTTCTTCTTTTCTTCACATTTTATGGTTACTTTTCAAGTTATTTAACAGTACAACCACCTACAAGGTAACAAAAAACTAAAAGAAAAAGGAGTAACACACCATTTAGACCAGTGGTCCTCAAAGTGGGTCCAGGGACCCCCTGGGTTCCTTTTGGGAGGTCTAAATGTGACCCTTACAAGTATGTAACTCTGACAGTATACAAATGAAACCAAATGGACCCTTATTTGGTTTCATTTGTATACTGTCAGAGTTAAAGGGAGACTTTGACATTTTAAAGTTTGAGAACTACTGACTTAGACCAACATGCAGGTTTAAATGAATTCTGCAATTAACAATTCAACAGGATTTTTTAAAGGCTTCCTCATTGTATCACAATATATATACGATATCTCTGAAAAAGCATATCGTGGAGACATTGTATCGTCTTAACGATATTTATCACCATATCGCCCACCCTTAATTAGAACTATACTTAGTTACTTTACACCACTGCTCGGAAGCCGCAGTTTTCCACTCGCTGCCCTCGACACGGCCACTCTGAACAAGATGAGAGACGCACAGTACAGAGTATAGTATGGGTGCAGAGTAGGGCATTCACCAAATATTCGAATATCAAAGTCACTATTCGACGTTGTTCACTGAAGTCGAATATTCGCTTTTTTTTTTTTTTTTTCTCTCTTTAAAAAAATATATCGTTTATAAAGCTTGGCTAGATAGGAAGTCATAAGAATGAGTTGTCCATGGTTCTTACATTTTTTTAGGCCGTGACCCCCCAAAATAAACTAACTATATTTTAACTGGGGACCACCACCCTGACAAGCACTTGGAATTGTAGGTATTACATTTAATGTGACTTGGTTTCCGCAGACAAATATTGTGAAAATAGCAGATCTACATGCTCACAACGCCTCACAACGCGAGGCGTTGTGAGCATGTAGATCAGCTATTTTCACAATGTTCGCCTCTTGCTGACTTAATATTTGACAGTTTGGCCAGTCCTGTCGAATATTCGACTATTCGAATACTTTGAGGTCGAATAATTCGAATACTAAAAATCACTATTCGTGAATGCCCTAGAGTACAGTATGGGTGCAGAGATGCATCCAGAGGGAAGAGGGGATTGGCATGGAGCCCAGTACCTCTGTCTGTCTGACAATCCATGCATGCACAGTGCACACACACACACACACACGTGCACGCATAGATATATGCATGTACACGCAACACACAGATGGTACATGTTCATTTGAAGCAGCCGTCCCTCATTTGAAGTCAGTTTAAGGATTGACGTTATTACATACATTATTAGATTCACTCTTTGTTTAATGAATTGTGGTGGCAAGGTGGCAAGGTGCCAATTGGTG
The DNA here is from genome assembly GCF_963921795.1 of Nannobrachium achirus. Lineage (NCBI taxonomy): Eukaryota > Metazoa > Chordata > Actinopteri > Myctophiformes > Myctophidae > Nannobrachium > Nannobrachium achirus. Next base: position 19,668,003 of record NC_137819.1, read on the forward strand.
CTAAACAAAGAACAAGCTGATGGGTTTACTGTACGTGTGACCCACGTTCTGTTGCCAGTTCTTATAAAAGGCTGGCAGCTCTACAGAATGTGAGCATTTAAATATGGATTAGACCTAGTGTGTGTGTGTGTGTGTGTGTGTGTGTGTGTGTGTGTGTGTGTATGTGTGTGTGTGTGTGTGTGTGTGAGTGTGGGGGGAGGGGTCGTCATGGATATTATGATTATCATAAACTTTTATTTCTTGGTTAATTGCGACCGTCAGGTTGCACTTACTATCAAAACCTCCACCGGCTGTCTGTCTGTCTGTCAGTCACACGTCACACGTCACACTTTTGCCCTGCTCATATCTCCGCAACCGTTGCCCCGATCCATGCCAAATTTTGCACACACACTCCACACCCATCAATTCTCACATGGCCCTCTTCTAGCGCCACCATGAGGCCGATTCTTGCAAAACACATTTTTAGACACTGCTCCTACAATTTTTGCCCTAAAATCACACAAATCGGTACACAGTATGTCTACACTCACCTCATCAACATGGATCTGTCCCATTTAGCGCCACCTTCAGGCCGATTTTTTTAAACACATTTCTGGACACTGCTCCTACAGATTTTGCCCTAAAATCACGCAAATCGCTACACATTATGTCTACACTCATCTCATCAACATGGATCTGTCCCATTTAGCGCCACCTTCAGGCCGATTTTTTAAAACACTTTTTTGGACACTACTCCTACAGATTTTGCCCTAAAATCACACAAATCGCTACACAGTATGTCTACACTCATCTCATCAACATGGATCTGTCCCATATAGCGCCACCGTCAGGCCGATTTTTGGACACTGCTCCTACACATTTTGGCCTAAAATCACGCTGCGACCTGACGGTCGCTTATCTCCCGATTAGGGAGTCTTACTGGTTAAAACAAATAAAAAAAAATATATTTTTTTACTAAATAACTACCTTGGACAGTTATATATATATATATTTTTTTTTTCATTTCCCGAAAGTAATGGTTTTGGGACATACAAGGTTTTCGCCCGACAGCAACAAAATGATAAGAGCCAGGGCGAGCTGTCAATCTGGCCTTGATCCTGGGTCTCACACCACTAACTCCCTCCCCTCTCTCTCTGTCCTGGGAGCTTAAGGATATTAAACACATCTTTACGTTTTGCTTCAGGAGCGGTGGATTCCTCTTTTCATCTCTCTCTCATCCTTCTTATTCCCTTCTCGTGAGGCTTGGGTGGTATCAATGTATTCATACCTATTTTAAAGGCTGAACTGCTGGTGATCATTGTGGCATGTGTGACATTTTGTCTAGCCTGCAACGATGTGTGTCTAATATGCAATTAACCTACTTAGTCATCTTCGCGGTGTGTCGGCTTCTACTTCGTTGGAGTCGGCGAGGCGGCGGGTGACTTCCAAGTTTGGCAGTGGTGGGGCCCTCTACGTTACGTTGCGTTAGATTTTCACCACTTAACGATTATTTTATGCTTTAACTACTGAAAAATAGCAGATATACATATATATCATATATAATATACAAGCTTGTATATTTTTTGATTTTTTTTTAATACATTTTTCAGGCCTAGGTTAAGGTGGAGCACTGACAGGCGCAAGGTGCCCAGGTGCCCGCGCAACCAGCCTCTTGCAGAGAGAAGTCTTGCTGGGTTTAAATTCTAATAGCCCGTAGAATTGATACGGAGAAAAACAATAATTCTTCCATAGATCCAGAATACCTTACTGACAGCTGAATAAAATCATGTGAATAATAAAACTGGAAAAGTCATCTCAAGATAAGCGGGAGGCTCTCTCCATTCCGACATGTCGCCACTCCAAAATGGACTTCTTATTGTCGGAGTGGCGACACTCCCCATGGGCCTAAGGTTTAGGGTAGGGGTAGAGATAGGGTTAGTGTCGGAATGGAGACATGTCGGAAAGGAGACATGTCGGAGTGGAGAGATGCACCCAGATAAGCTTATATGTGGCAATATTTTCAAGAATCCATGTCTGTACTTTTCACATTATTGAAAATCAAACCTTCTGCTATATCGTAAAGCCTTGATACCAGCCAAGACCATTTCTCATCTTTGAGTCGTGACACAGAGTCGGTCCAGGCTTAACCATCGAGAGTGTTTTCACAACATGCCGTTGGTGCCTGTGTACAATGCATGCATGCAGTGTGCGTTTATGCCTGTGCGGTGTGTGTTGTGTGTGTTTGCACATGTAGTTTGTGCTTGTGTTGTGTGTGTGCGCAACTGCCCGTACGCCTGCACACGAGACAGCTAGGGGGTCTGTGTGAGAGCGTGCCGGTCAGACGTACAGTGGAGTATACAGTATAAACAAACATGCTTGGAGGAGAGAAGCTTTTCATCATCTTGGACTGTAATGAAAAGCAGCATTTATTATCAGACGCAAAGCCCTCCTCCCCCCCCCCCCCCCCTGCACTGCTTCCACACAAACCACTGACCACATTTCTGGCTCCAATAAAAAGCGAATGGTTAAGGGGAAACGAAATAAAACTAGAAGCAGTGCTCACAGGTCTCCACCAGGCCACACAAATCGGCCTGTTATAGCGCCACCATGAGGCTGATTTAAAAAATGTGGGGCAGAGGTTCTGAATTAGCATCCAGGGAGTGTGTGTGCTCAGTTTGGCAGCGATCGGGCCAACGGCGCCGGAGATTAGCTGGTAACAACCAGGCCACACAAATCGGCCTGTTATAGCGCCACCATGAGGCTGATTTGAAAAATGTGGGGCAGAGGTTCTAGATTGGCATCCAGGGAGTGTGTGTGCTCAGTTTGGCAGCGATCGGGCCAACGGTGACTGAGATTAGCTGCTCACAAACTGCGAGGACGCACGGACGCACGGACGCACGCACGCACGCACGGACGGACGGACGGACGCACGCACGGACGGACGGACGGACGGACGGACGGAGGGGAAAACATACTCTCCCTCAGCCTTCGGCTGGTGGAGACAATAAAACAATGAAAAGCTAATGGTTAGGGGAAAACTGAACAATGCAATAAAACAATGAAAAGCAAAAATGGTTTAGGGGAAAAACAAAAGAGATTTGTGATGCCGGAGTGAGCACAAAATGTGCATGAAAAGCAAACAGGAGAATATTACCTTATCATTGTCCTGCAAATTATTCCTCGCATGCCTTTCATATCTCACTGTCTGGAGTTTGTGGAGTTCGATATATGAACACGTTACATTTCAATTTCAATTTCACAACTAAAGAAGCAATAACATTAAAGCTCAGTTGAAGATAAGGATTACCCTCAAGGGCTGCTCATTCCATATTCAGGATAAATATTACTTTTCTTTCCTCTATCTTTACAATGAATCTCTCTCTCAATTGATTCTCATGAAGCAATCATTTATATGGTCTTCTCCTCCAGGCGTGACATAAATGACATGAAATAGCAGAACACAATACAGCAGGCAAGCCTGCTACAAACCACACAAAATAAAGAGATTTGTTTGTGACTGCAGACAACATAAAATAACAGCGGTTGCCATTTCTAAACCGTAGCCTCACATCTGCATAATGAAGGCCCAAGGATCCCCCCAGAGCAAGAGTACAAGTATTAGCATCAAAATGTACAAAAGTAAAAGTACTAATTATTCTGAATGACCCGTTTCAAATTCATAAAAATCTTTTGAAAATAGCAGATCTACAAGCCTGCATTGCAACGCATTGTGAGCTTGTTTTTTTTTTCTTTATCATTTTAACACAGTTTAAACTCCACCTCCCTCGACCAAGAAAACAACAAAATTATTGATTTGTCAACAACGATACCGCATTACTCACAATTTGATTTGATTTTGGTAAAAGAAATGCCAGTAATCACAATATAACATAAACCCAGGATATACAGTACACATAAAAGTGTAACAAAACTCCATTTCCACTGTGGTCACTGCAACATAAATACAAATATATAGTCCAATAAAATGACATGGCTCCCATAAATCGCATAGCACTCAGCGAGTCACATGAGTTCACACAAGACAACGCCACTGGAAACAACCTCAAGCCCCTAACACATGTCAAACCATAAACACACAAGTTAAAGTGCATCAGCCTGTAGCTTTTTATATAACCGTGCACAGCAACTATCTTCTATTCATAAGCCATAAGCCAAGCAATCAACGCTTCCTTTGTATACGGCGTAGAATGGAGGCAGATGTTTTCATGAGACAGAGAGAGAGAGAGAGAGAGAGAGAGAGAGAGAGAGAGAGAGAGAGAGAGAGAGAGGTAATAACGAGAAAGAATCGGAGAGAAGAAAAGAGAGGAAAAGATAGAGAGAGCAACAGCAATCAGCCAAGGCCATCATGCACAGGAACAAAGCACGGAGGAACAGATTGGCTGTCGAAGTGACAAATGAACTGTTATTGATGTCTGTCGAGAACATTCACACGCTGGCATGAGAGTCATTTGTGTTCAATTCAATAATAGTTTCAGTCCGTTTGTTTCCACCGCGCCGAAGGCAGCCTCAGGATGGAGGTTGTTTTCGCCCCCATAGAGGTCAGTCTGAGACGGCAGGTACTCAACAGCCTGCTTCAAGCCGGCCAGAAGTCTGCTGTGGGCCAACAAAACAGCTACAACCAGTGGTTTTTCAACCCTTTTCATATCACGGTCCATCATTTAATCGGCGTGTGTGTGTGTGTGTGTGTGTGTGTGTGTGTGTGTGTGTGTGTGTGTGTGTGTGTGTGTGTGTGTGTGTGTGTGTGTGTGTGTGAGACAATGGGGGCACGGTGAGACACCGGTGGACACCAGTGTTGTCTAACTACGAGCATTAATGTACTGTAGTAGGTGCAGTTTTTCGCGATGTGCGACCAAGATGCACTCGGCGAGATAGGCGAACAGCTGCGGGAGAAGAGACAGCGACCCATAGGCTTGCTGTGGTGTAACCATCTGCTGTTCGGAGCACCGGTGGTTGAACTTTCATGCCCATGGGAGTGGCCTTGGGAGTGGCCATGGGAGCGGCTGCTGCGGAGAGTGTTTTAACAACTGGCGACGGTACGAGACTGAGAACATAATATGTTTCCTCTGATGGTCCAGCCTGGGACACACAGACTGGTTGTCGGAGGGTTCGACAACCAGTCCCATACTTGTAAGTCTCTCTGGATACTTGTATCCAGAGAGAAGTGGTTAATGTATGGCACCGAGTGCCGCGCTGCGAGCTTGTAGATCTGCTATTTTTGAAAAATCGTGAAGATTTTAATTTTTACCCGATTCTATAAGTGTCTTTTGAATCCTTCTAAGGTTTTTTGAAAAACCTATGTTTCTATGTCAGCAATCTGGCTAGCCATCGTCAAAGAAAAGGTCCTTTTCACTTAACTGTTAACAGCTCAGTTAGTCTGTTCTTGAGAGACTACTATGTCAGTGGTTCTCAAACCTTTTCATGTGAAGGACCCCTGTAAAAAAAAAAATTCATATCTCAAAATATTATAGTTCCAAGGACCACCCAGAAGCAAAATTTGAGTTACAAACGTTCGCTCTAAAAATACATATATTCAAAGATTTGCACACATTTTCACGACTTTTTCAAAAATAGCAGATCTACAAGCTCGCAGTATATCTGCTATTTTTCACTGGTTAAAGCATTCAATAATTCTAGGCCTAAATGGGTTAAAAATCAGGACAAATTGGCTACATAATTGCCAACACAATGTTGTAAAACATGTTGTCAAATAATAACCAATAAGCAATATATTGGTGTAGCTCTATCTAGAACTCCAGAACCACCCCAGGGTTTACACAGCCGTAAAGGAAGAGCGAGCAGAGGAAGTGCAGATGAGCTTCACAAGTCACTGGGAGTGATGAAATCCAAGGTGTTTTTCATGCAAGGATGTGTCACATCTCTGTGTACTTGACTTGTTGTAATTTAAAGTGAGTGTCACAGAAGGCTGTGGGGTTTAATACAGGGCACAGTTTTCTCCAGCTACTGCAGTGATGGGGAGGAACAATAGGTCTTTTGATGTTGTTCACGGCTCAAAACATTTATGGGAAACTGTTTTAAAGAGCATCCTTCATCCACACACACTGCATGAAAGAGAGAAGAGTGCTAGAGAGAGAAAGTCCAGCTGTGAAGAGTAACAAGCACCAAACAGATAATAAAGGAACAGAAATACAACTGAGTTCTAATTTTCAAAGTGGCCTTTTGGTGTTTTTAAACAGTAACACAGCGTTTTATGTTGTAATTCCTGGCCATTATTTAGACAAAAATAAAGCCGGTATGGATGAAGTCAGTTGGTGTTAAGCTCTTTGAAGTCAGGGAACCTTGTTGACAAAAGACTTTAAAAGTGTTTCTTGTCGAAAACAACGTACAGTTTTACACTTCCAATTTAGGCATCCAGAGAGACTTACAAGTATGAGGCGGGAATAAGCAGAGGAGGACGCATGAACTCTGGCAATTGGTTGGAGCACTGATATTCAGGATCTGTTCATCTTGAAAAATCGGAAGGTGAGTTGTAGCTTTGGATCACAGGTGTTTTTGTCCCGCCCCGCACTACAGACCAATCAGAAGCCGCGAGTGGTTTTCACTCGTTTTGTATGTCCCGCCTCCCTTGGGAGATAGGCGCCTTTCCAGACTGAGAAGCGAAGTGACAAAACAAAAACAATGAACGTAGCGTAGCAGGCTGGTACCCAGGCCAGGGAACTGAAGAAAAAAAAAAAAAAAAAGGAAAACCTGGCTAGTATCCAAAATTACAGTTTGATGTTGTGTCTAATTTTTCAGCATAGCCATCTGTGTGACTACATTAAAATTTTTTTTTTTTCCTATTAAATAAATTCTTCCTGGTGCTAGTCCTCAGTGGCGCAGATTGTCAAGTCTGTGGATGCTGTTGGCTGAAGGAAACCAATCTGCAATCCTTCTCTACTATGAGACGTTTGAGGCCATTAGCCGTCACTTCCAAATCGGCAGCAGCTTCTTTGAAATCCCCTTGGTTCATGAAATATTCACCTGTTACTGTCGGCACGGTAGTCGGGCACTCAGAGGTTATTTAAGGGCAGAGAGGTACGGAGAGGCCCCCGGGGGCCACATCAGGGGCCACATCGGCACACAAAATCACACGGCCTCAATTAATCTCTGTCAGCACCTTGGACAATGTGACCTACAGCTGTCCCTTTTCAGGGTTGAGTTTAATGGGAGCAGGTAGCTTCGACTGGGCTGCCATCCTGCACTCAATTTATGGATATTCTACGGCAGGTGCCCTGTACTAAGCCTGAGGGGAGGAGAGCATTATTGATTTGACACTGAGAAACACATGCATTTATTCAGCCATACAATGAACATGCTTTAAAATTCCATCACTCTCTGCATTCATGCACAGTGTTCTGCCAATGTGGACCACAGACACAAAAGGGGGGGCACATGGGCAGCCTTCCACGGCAGCATCTCGTAATTGTATTATCTGAAAACGTTGACATTTGCGTGATTGATTTCAATCACAAATTTTCATGTTGCATTGCTGCAGTTGGTCAGTTAACCTGGAGGGCACCCTGATTCTAATACCAGCTTGCCTTACAAGCTACAGTAGTAAAGACTAGTAAGACGCCTCAGGGCGACATGCGACCTCACACCATGTCTTGGCCATCTGGCCAGTGATGTATATCGGACCAGTTACCCATATATGGAGACCCCTGTCACTATTTGTTGGTTAATGTTCTCAAAAGGGATGCTAGGGTTGAAGTGGTTAATGTAAAAAAGAAAAGTTCTTATCACACAAATATTTGGCAGCCCGCTGTAGTAACTCTGGAGACCCCCTAGGGGCGTCAGGTCACATGTACTGCTTTGCGTGATTTTAGGACAAAATCTGTAGGAGCAGTGTCCAAAAATGTGTTTAAAAAAATCGGCCTGATGATGGCGCTAAATGGGACAGATCCACGTTGATGAAATGACTCTAGACATACCATGTACCACTTTGCGTGATTTTAGGGCAAAATCTGTAGGAGCAGTGTCCAAATATGTGTTTTACAAGAATCTGCCTCATGGTGGTGCTAGAAGAGGGCCATGTGAGAAATGAGGGGTGGAGGTTGTGTTTTGGCAGCCAAGGAGTGTGTGTGCAAAGTGTGGCATGGGCAACAGTGGCGGAGATATGAGTAGGGGAAAAGTGTGACGTGACGTGACGTGACGTGACGTGACTGACTGACACAGACAGACAGCCGGTGGAGGTTTTGTAACTGCAACCTAACGGTCACGACCTAACAGAGCCATACCAACCAGGGACTGTTTCAGATCCTACCACTGTGGCATGTGGCTTTGTCGCCACTGAGCCACTGGCAGTAGATGGCTAAATAGCTACAGTACTAACAAAAACAAGCCAAGAAAAATATAAATAAGCTTGGGAAAACTAATAGCCTAGTGTCCCTAGTCTAGGGATAACGTGTGGTGAAAACAGCTGATCTACGAGCTCACGAGTCGTGTTGTGCGACACGTAACTTGTGATATTTTAGATCGGCAATACTTTCGGTGAAGAGAGTAGAGGAGAAATACTAGCAGACCTAGCATAGAGCCCTGCGGAACCACAGTCAATTAAGTCTATAGTGTTTAAGTGGTTTTGGTTATGGTTCTGGATGGAATACATGTGTTATTCAACGGCTGCAGCCACCCTGTGGACTCACAGGACACCCGCTGGAACGTTGTTAAAGGAAGAACAGACATTTTGGGGGCTGTAATTATGTACCCAACAAAACAGGTACACAACGAAACCACATCATTATAATATTTTACAAATAGAGAATGTAGAATGCAGCAGAATGTAATAATTTTGTCCCTTAAAGAGCGAGATGGACACGCTCAAATTCCGCTAATGACCTGCCATGTGGAACAGCCAAACGAGGAAGCCAGCATTAACAAAAAGAAGGGGACAAAAAGTAACACAAACCCTCCTCGGTTAAAACAAAATGTCCCAGGAGAGGATCATTATCTCTGGATCTTTTTCCCCTGGCAGATGTGCTCCAGGTTGTATACTACTAGGACAGCACGATACATCATCACAATGTACACATGTACAATAGTTACTTTATAAAGCACAACTGAGGCTTCTTGATAGAAAACTAAATATAGCAAGGTTCACATTTTCCATGACTAATACGGGAGACACACACAGTACAGTTATAGTCCATGAGGCTACTGACAATGTAATGTAAAGGCTTCTTGGTAGCTGGACTTGCAAGCACAATCTATTCAGGAGTATCTGTCCTGATTGTATTTATTTCACTGCACTCATATCAGGAATAGTTATATCTGATTCTAGCGCTATTCTTATTCTCTTTCCTGAAGACTACAATTCAGGGATCTTGTACGAAAAACTATTTCACCCACCTTTTACCTGTGTGTGAAATCAACCTATGATTGGCAGTGATGTAAAACTGCCTTATTTCACCCTCTAAAACCATGCAGCATATCCATTGCTAGAGTGGTTACTGGTTACATTCTTTCCAAATGAAGCTATTAAAAGGATTAAAAGGAGCTTTATACAGTATGCTTCAAAACATTATAATTGCCCTCTAAACCCTTTATTTATTCATTTTTAAAAACTTAAAACCCCCTTAGGCCTACATGTTTTGTTTTAGAAATAGTTCATCTTTGACTAAATAGGGACAACGTCACAAGTTGATGGTGTCATTTGTCCATGTGTGGTCCAGCCCTATGGATTGTATATGTGCTAATGGGGCTGTTAAGTATGACATCATTTTGTAGGCAGAGGACAATTTCTGCCCCCAGTTTCCGTGAATCTTTTTACTATTTTTACTATTTACACATTTTTCTTCTCTTTGTTGTTGAAAGGAAAGTGTTAGAATTATACTTTAGTCGTTATTTTTGTCTCTGATCTGTTGAAAATAGCGAGGGACAGAAAATGCTCTGGGGGCAGATTCTCCTCTGCCTACAAAATGATGTCACGGCTTAAAAGCAGGATAGAAATAGTATACATATAGTAGTAATAGTAATTAAAGTATAAGTTGTTTTTGAGCGGTGCAAACCTCTCCTACATTTCACTCTGTCTGTATTAGTACGTATGGAGATCCGTATACATAAAACAGAACAGCCCATACAAGGAGATACACATTTGTCGTGTTTGCACCGCTCACTTTGCACTGGTATTAACAAATGCATTCGCTAACCTAGTGAAATGCTAACCTGCCGATGCTGGTGAATGCTAACCTGGTGAAATGCTAACCAGCCGATGCTGGTGAATGCTAACCTGGTGAATGTTAACCTGGTCGGACCAACGGGAGGTCTAACCAATGCTCAGTCCCCTTATAGACATTCCATGCACGTCCTTAAGTTTATGCCATTATATTGAAAAAATAGTGCAATGCATTTGTTTCCCTCTATGGGTCAGCCCTAGTGTTTACTGTTGTGCCAAACAATGCTTTATTCATGTATTCTCTCTCTCTCTCTCTCTCTCTCTCTCTCTCTCTCTCTCTCTCTCTGACATACACACACACACACACACACAAGAAGACATACACAATGCGCCAGCTCAATCAGGCTATTATACATTCAGATAACACTCCTGGATCAAAATCTTGAAAAAGCCGAGAGGAGGGAGAACGTGAGACGAGCCAAGAGATAATGGAGTGTCGGCGCCCACGGTCTAATTAACTGGAAGCTAATTAACTGGACACTAACCGCTCCATCTGGCCACTTGGGAATGATTTGAGTTCAGCCACTTAAAACCCCTCTATTCTTAATGAAACAGACCTGAGTTGCAACCGAACTTGGCCTGCTCTTCTTTCTTTCTTTCTTTCTTTCCTTCTTTCTACACCGAATCTCTTCTACAGAAATAGATGATCTACAACAGGGGTCATCAACATGTCAGTACACAGACATTTGTCCGTGGCAAATTCTAGATTTTCTTTTTTACACACCATTTTCTTATTTTCATCATAAGACCCAATTACTGAATGTCAGTCCCCAGGTTGTCTTATGACAGTATAATATGACACTTATTTACTGTGTTACAGACCTGTTATGGTCATTCAGGGCTAGCTCATTATGTGTTTCTGGTAATATTATTGTCTCCTCATTTTGTATGTCCTTGGAAAAAATATATATATTTTGACAGAAATGTCCACCACAAGCCAGCATGGCGATGACCCATGATCTACACGCTCACAAGCGTGTGGATCGTCAATTATTATTTTATTTTTTAGATATTTTGGGGTCTTTTTCTGCCTTATTTATAGGGCACAGTGAAGATAGACAGGAAACAGGGAGAGAGAGATGTGGAGAGACACGCCGCAAAGGTCATCGGGAGCGGGACTCGAACTCACGACTCGCTGCAGGCTGCACAGAGCCTATGTTATGTGGTATGAGCCTGGACCACTAGGCCAGGGGGCGCCCCGTGGATCGTCTGTTCTGCCGAATGTTCCCCCCAGAACAGGGGACGTTGTGCTAAGTGGTTTAGACTTTCATTCAATGGTGATTAACAAAGCCCCTTCACTCCGATTGACAACAGTCGTTGCACCCTGACGTGAAAGACACCGTCTCCGTCTGTCCCCATTAGGGCGAGGGATAATTCACTGTCCAGTCAATCGGAACACAGGTGTCACTGTTGAGAGTCAATCGATTATAGCATCTGGTCGCCGGAGTTTTCCACTTTGTGCCCGGCGGTTATTCTAATGGAAATTTCCGTGCGAGTGCGTGTGCATGTATGTGTGTTTGTAGGTAGGGTAGGCCCCAATTCAAAATGCATTAGTTTCATTACAGTCAAACAAAATACTGCTGCGACACACAGATACAGTATGTATCCTGCTCAGTAGTTTGAGCAAAGCCCTGATTCCCAGCATCCGAGCTACATCTAGACAACAAAAGACAGTGCAGATGCAAAGACCTGTCCTTTTAGAACGAGAAGTACGTGAGACTAGGTCTGTCCTTTGTGCCAGTTGTCCTGAGGCTATACAATGGCGAATGACGAGCACGGTCGCTCCGCTCAGTCCTTGGACTAATGCCTCTGGCTCACGCCCATAAACTTCAGCTTTTGTCTCGCTCTTGGACTTGGGGGTTGACTGTATTCCGTGCTGTCTAAACCCTTTTCTATAACAACATACTGTATTTTAAGAACATAATTTACGTAGTCCAGGTGAAGTATCAGGCAAGTCATGTCTGGTCTGTAATAAACCTAGCACCTGCTACCGGCTGACACTTTTCTGTGCTTGTTGTAACTTTTGTTTATCACTGCTATTAGCATCTATCGAGTACCTATTGTTTGCTAGCATTAGCTGCATTTCGACTTTTACTAGATCTGCCCTGTGTTTTCTTACTGCTGTGCTGCCTTTGGCAACTGAACGTCCACTGCAGGTTCAATAGCGGTCTATCAATCTATTTGTGAGTTGTAATGAGGTAGAGGACACATGATGCAGCCAAGTGGATCTCCATGTGTCTGCAGAGACAGGGACATGAAGATCATGTCCAGTGTGTGTGTGTGTGTGTGTGTGTGTGTGTGTGTGTGTGTGTGTGTGTGTGTGTGTGTGTGTGTGTGTTTGTGCGTGCGTGCGTGTGAGATACACGTTATGATATTTAGGCAGTCATATACTGTTTGCTTGACCACACACATGTTACAATGAATTGTATGTTATGATCATATACTGTAAAGATGATGTGACGCCATTAGTTTCTACAGACCGTAAATGAAGCCTTTTTTTCAGCTATTGCAAAAATTCACCATCTTTCTAGAGTATATCCGGTCCAGAAACGCAACCAGAAATGAATCCAATGTATTGGCTGGAGGGTAGGTCTCTCTTCACTCTATATAACCAATAGAAAGCCTAAAAACAGCCTACTTTATCATTTTAAATTAATGTTACCATAATGACTAAATGCATATCATGATTAAAAAAACAATTTTTAAACTAGTGATTGAAAACAAATTGTTTATGAAAAGGTTTACTAAGATAATAAAATATGGTGTAAAAAATGTCGCTTGCCAAAATGGTCACGATGTATTGTATATACATTATTGTTAGGTTTGAATGTTATATCTAATATCTTACAGTACTTAGTATAGCACTTAATAGTTTTCTGAAGACTCATTTAGCCTGGTGTTTGTTGACCAGGGTTCATGACATTTACTCCGTTCTTCCACTCTGTACGTCACTCTGGAAGAAAGGGCCTGCTAAATGCTCAAATTGTATTGTGTGTGTTCGTGAGTTATAAGGTTTTCTTTGTAGCCGCTGTGTGCCGACTGCAGGCTACAGCAGCCAGTAAAGGGAATGAAGGTTGACATGACAATAATGGGAGCGGTCCAGGGCTGATGGAGGCAGTGGCACTGAGCCACGTTTCTCTGCATCAGACGTCCTGTTTAGACACCCAGACACATAATGCCAGTCCTGCATGGGAGACAATAAGCTCCCACACATCTAATCCTCACCACACACTGTGTAAATAGATAACTCAGTAGAGTTCACACAGGGGTTAAGGTAAAAACCACATACAGAATAGGATGTGGGCTCCATAGCTGTGGAGGAGGGTTGAATTACACAGTACATGACTATACATACTGTAATGTGTATGCACACGTTTCTCTGCTAATGGAGGTTTCAATAAAACATGGCTGCATGAAAACCTCCAAACTGCATCTCTCCTCTGTCTCTGTTTGTCAGAGTCGTGCGACTTGTGCTCAAAGGACAGGTACTGTAACATTACAGTGTGTTACATGGTGTCTGTCACCCTCGTCACACTGTCACTGTCACTCTGGCTCAGCATCACAGCTCCTGACACATTCACTGATAGCTCCTCTGTCACCTTATGGCCGCAGCACAGCAGTGGACGCTGACTGATGTAGTGGCTGGGGGTCGGGATTACAGCAGAGCTGAAACATGTGATAATGCCTGTGTGGCTAGTGGCTACTAAAGCAGTGTGCAATGCATACTCTCCCATGCGCATGCACACACACACAGCTCTGTCTTTTTCTGTGTGGTGTATGTCTTCAGGCAAAGTATGTGTGTGTGTGTGTGTGTGTGTGTGTGTGTGTGTGTGTGTGTGTGTGTGTGTGTGTGTGTGTGTGTGTGTGTGTGTGTGTATTACAAAAGCATACTGTACATAAAAAAGATGGGATGCACGCATGATCACAGACATAGAAAGGTAGACGCCTCTTCCGGCTGGGGGGTGCTGGTCCAAGACTCCTGGCAAGCCTCCCAATAACTCTACGCAAGCCTCCAGAATTCTGAGGCGGGGCTCTTGGGAATTCTGAAGGACGCTTCCTTGTGCGTCACAGAATGGGAAGCTCGGTAGTCCAATCAGATGCAGGACTGGCAGGACTCCCTCTTTCCCATTGGAGGGGGCAGAGTGCCTTCCGCAGTTCCACAGTTATGCACTTCCGCCAGAGGTGTTTGACCAGTCGCGCTAATGAACTGCAGCGGCGGAGGAGGTATCTAGCTTTTTATATCTGTGCGCATGATAGGGTGGCTGAGACAGAATGTATGCATGTTTTTTCAAGAGACGGTGGGTGAATGTGTGAGACGGTTCCTTTTCCTATGGGTCAGATTTTTACTTGACCATAATCAATTGTCACAAATAATTGCAAATAACGATTTAATTGTGTTTTTTGGACTTTAAACATTAGAACTTCCACTTCCACACGTATAATGTAATAGCTTGATACATCCAGCATGTAGATGATGGCTTTCTTAATCAGGCCCACCAGGCAGCAACACAGATCAATGGATACAAACACAGTTGTAATAATAATGAACTGATCTCAGAGGAATCTGTCTGCCTGTGTGTCTGGCTGGGGAAGTAAACAGCAGTGCTAATGTGCATAGTCACAGTCACAGTGTGTTATGTTGGAAGCTGGTCTTCTTTTTGTCCCAATAACCAGAGTGGATGTGATGCTCTACTTTTATAGAACAACACTGCTAGTCCTCATCTTTGACTCTTTGATGATTTATTTGTGCTACCAGCAGTTGCTTTTTATGGTGTTGTGTTTTTTTTTGGTTTGTTTTTACAGGCAGATGTGAAATAACACAGCACATGTTTGAGCTAATTTCGTGTCGTCAAGTGTGAGTGAATAAAGAATTCTCCGATTCAACAACGCCTAATCAGTGCACTGTAAATACAATTCAGGAGATAAATTATGATCACTTTGATTTAGCGTGACATTGTTAATTGGAAGTGTGACGATGCGAGTGATTTTCACTGTGTCTGGCATGATGCTCTCTGGTACGACTGCAAAAACAAACACACGGTCAACACACAAAGACACACACATAAATCCACTCCAGAAACTAGATAACTAAATCCACTATAGACAAGGAGAGACTCAGGGTCATTTAAGCACTAAGACAATCAGACGACAACACCACTTGTCTACGTTCATTTTGGAGGTAAACGAGGAACCGGCAGAGAAGACACTCAGGAGACATTCTTCAAGAGAACAGATGGCTTCCACAAATACACCTACTGTTCCCCTGTGGGAAACTCATTCCTCAGAGAAAGTAGTTCTCTCAGGACAAATTCACAAGAACACCTGAGAGAGGAAGGAGGTGCGCCTCCCTCAGGCAGAAACCGGTATTGGTGCGATGCGTAGCCATCCACACTTCATCATACAGTAGTTAGGGATGCACACTTAATCTAAAGTCATTTCAAAATGTTGTAATCATGAAACTTGGCAATTCATTCAAACATCTCATTTGTTCGGCTGTTGCAGGTTGCCCTCGTCTCCTCTCCATAGAGACACACGGGCGCCTACAAATATGGGCGCCCTATTGTGATAGCAACCCCACTTCGGGTAAGGATGAACGGTGAACTGCAGCTGCCAATGCAATCCCAATGAGAGGAATTGTGAAATATCATAATTTCAGTGGTTAACTACTGAGGCAATAGCGATTTTTTTTTGTGTTCTAATAAAGTGTCCCATGCGTTTAATTTTGCCTTTTTAAAGTGGCATATCTGTCATCTTGATACACTAACTACAATATACTTTAATATACTTCATCTGTGAGTCAAAAGTGCTAGCATTGGAAATCTTAAGTTTAGGTGGTCGCATGGTACATACGTCATGGACGCATCCCTTGAGGTTTTCAATACCCAGATACGCTCGTCTCTCATGTATAATTAGGCTGTTTATTTTTGGGAAATGATCGCATCTCACTTCTTCCAAACCGAGTCTTGCAGGTTATTTTTGGATTAATACTAACCTGGAGAATTCACTCTGTAGTTGAACAAGTCAGGATCTTCAAAGTCGGCGCTCATAAACGCACAGCAGTAAAGACACCGATGTCACTGAAAAGCGACAGGTTCTGTATCTGCCGTCTCCCCTCTTCTCTGTTAACATTATGGGTAACTCATTCAAGTGGCAAATTAAATGTGACACACATCATGTATTTAGCAAACAAGAAGATATGTTGGCAGAGTCAGGCCATACATTTGAAAACATATTTTTATTTAAATCAATATAGTCTTCAGTTCGTGTAGGATTATTTTAATATTAGGCTAACCACAGTTGAATTGAAATGACTTTCTATGGGCTGGCTTGCAGTTCACCGTTCTCCCTTACCCGAAGCGGGGCCGCTGTTTCAATTGTGGGCGTGAATTTGTAGGCGCCCGTGTGTCTCTATTATACAAAGGGGTTTAATAAGCAGAACATTGTACAACAATCTTATTTTTCCATCAGACTCACAGAGACAACGAAAATCACTGAGGTAAGGTACGGTACTGTACAGTGTATGGCATTACATTCATAAGCACTAAAAATCATCATTATCAATAACTGTAATTTTCAGTCAGTAACTGGTCTTGTAATTAATTGCATTCATGCACAGTTGCACTTTTATAGCCTGCAGACCGGTCAAAGCTATTTATTTAATTTAATGTAATCTAATTTCAACCTTTATTTAATTTTCAGAGAACACACTGAGGGCTGGGGTCCCTCTTTTACAGCGGTGCCGAGATTACAATAATTATACAAAACACAACAATATGCAAAAAACTAAAAGAGAATACAGAATACGTAGACTCAACAAGCCCATTCCCAAGATGCACCGCAATCTTTCATGGGCAGATGTGTCTTATGGGGACTGGTGTAAATAGTAACAAAGACATTTCCGGCTTGTCGTGTCTAAAAGACATATTTAGCCACTTGTACGCATGCCCCCACCCGTTAAATCAGAATGCTAAAATCGCTAAAACAATAGAAAGCAGTAAATGAAAACATTTTAACACTCATATTTCTTTTACAAACTAAAATATGAACCATGGTTGTAAAAAAACTAAGTTGTCCTTTAAGTGAAGCTTGTAAGGTGGAGTGAAGCACAACACTTGAAAGCTGACATTCCGAACTCAGTGGAGGCGTGTGGAATCTCAAGCATCAAAGTAGTCCTGAGAGTGTGCGTTTGACAGCTAATAGTTCTCCACTGCAAAAGAGACTTTAAATAAGAGAGTAAGCTCCCAATTAACGCTTTACAAATGAATAAGAACAAACGCTGATCTCTCCTATACGCAAGGGAGGGCCATCCAACCTTATTATACAGTATTATACAGTAGTTGTCACCTGTTATGAATCATTTTATAATGTACTGTACTTACATCCCATTCAACCATTTACTAATTGACCCATTCGCACACCCAGATGACAGGGGTTTCCTCCACTCTCTTGTGAGAGATTATTTTTAGTAGCCACTGGGAAAGTTAAGAAGGTAATGTAATGCCAACTAGCATACAGGCTGACAGAATCCAACTCCCCCAGCTCCTATTTTTTTGGGTTGAAACACATCAAACAAACTAACAGCAAAGGACATGACCTGTCGAGGCAGTGCTGTAATTAACATCATACAATTACAACAATTATCTGATACGAGTAGCAATGGCAATCAGCAATAGACAACGAGGACACTTATGTCTAACGTAAATGCAGTGCAGTTCAGTTAAATATTCATAATTACTATTACTCCATGCAGAAAACTTGGTCTCTGCAATCACGCCTATTCAACCTGTGCTATAGGCTCGAAATCAAAGAGCCTGTTTAGATGTGTTGTGATTGGCTACGGATTGACTTCAATGAGCTGAAGTAGTCCAACCATAGGTTGAGTTTGAGTGTGGTTTCTGTTTAGTTTGATGAAATCAGGACATTGTTGAGTATAGCATACAGTGGACAGTCATCACAGTGCACAATGGGGGGCTGGGGTGGCCCCACTCTGGGCCATGGGTGGCTGCCTGGGGTGGTACCTCACTGATGTAACAAGATGTAACTATATACCAAAGTTAGGACATTCTAGGCCTTGTGATATAAGCGATATGCTCCAGAAATATATGATATGCTTCAGACGGACAGATGGAAAGACAGAATGCAAACTTAACAGTCCCAAATCCACCCTGGCCCATCCCCACCCACTGAAGTCCAGCACACCAGCACGGGACCCCTAAATGCCAAATTTGTCCCTCCGTAAATAACACGCACATAGAGAAAACATGACACTGAGCTATATGAAAGTTAAAAGAGACAGACACTACTGACTAGTAGGGCTGGACATTTCATCGAAAATACATTGAAACCAATAACCGACTTAATCTTGTTTATTTGGGTTAATCAAAACATTTAGGAGCAGGGTTTTGTTTTTCTATATTGATTAGTCTGATTAAGCCTACATTATCTTTTGTTGTATATCGGTGGCATGCAAAAAATAGTGAAAATAGGCGATCAATGTGTTGCGAGCTTGTACTGCAGATTAGTTATTTTCACGATTTTCTACAATCATTTGTTAATTGTTATGAAGGCAAACGTTTTAAATAAGTGTGATATTGAATTGAAGTTACATTTCTGGCGACCGAGGTAAGCTGCAACGTTCAACGCGCTACTCCAAGCCGCTGTGTCCTGAGGTGAGGGTTCAGCACCACAACACATCAATCAGCCTGCAACTCTGTGGAAAACTCTCAGTTCTCTGGACTTCCTCCATTCATCATGACTAACCCCGGAGCCAGACAGCAGACGTGGATGATGTCCCCTCCATGCACTGCCTGCCACCGTGTCAACTTTGTATTCAAGATGAGATTTTCAGGACACTGATGTCCCAGAATAGGAGCTGAGCTCATCCCAGAATCACAAGAGGGGCCATTAACTCAACGTATAGACACCTATATTACAAGGTGAACGAACACACACACACACACACACACACACACACACACACACACACACACACACACACACACACACACACACACACACACACACACACACACACACACACACACACACACACACACACACACACACACACACACACTCTCCATAAAAGTGAACTGCCTCCCTTGAGCATTTCCGAGCTGAGAAAGAAGATCAAGACGACGGGCCAGGAAAATAAATAGGTTGTTCTCGTTCTCTCTCAGTCACACGTTCTCTGTACTTCTCTGCCTTTCTCAAAATATAGCAAGCATAATTTATTTTCACACAGGGAGCATTTCAGTCCCTATTAAAAAGTATGTTTGGGCAACCAAACTTGACTTCACATGAACATAAGAGCAGCAATAAACTGAGGCAAATCAAAGGTGATTTGTGCATTACCTTGGAAAAATGTAGCCGTTCTCAGTGGGCTCTGAAGGCCAGAGAAACACTACCTTGTGTCATATCGCACATTAATGAGGAAGTGGCTGGATGTCTTAAGCTCCTCTCTCTCTCTGTGTGTGTGTGTGTGTGTGTGTGTGTGTGTGTGTGTGTGTGTGTGTGTGTGTGTGTGTGTGTGTGTGTGTGTGTATGTTTGTCTGTGTCTCTCGCTTGCCCACCTGCCCCCGGCAGGTAAATAAAACTTTCAGGCAGGTGAGGTTTGCTTTCAGGTTGTCCATCTATAAACACAGCACGAGATACATGTATATGTGTCCGAGGCTGGAGGAACCGGGCAAATGTCGGCAATTTTAAAAGTCAGAAAATGCGAAAACAAGAGTGATTTAGTTTTTTCTTTGTTTTTCGTTTTTTTTATATAAACACAGTTTGAATATATTAGAGCAGGGGTCTTCAACGTTTTCAGGCCGGGGACCCCCAAACTGATGGGGAGATGGAGCAGGGACCCCCTACCACCTCGTAGGGTGGGGGGGGGTCGGGGCTACGACATATTTTTTATTTTAAACATGTACAAGTTACAGCGAGCAGGGTGGGCCGTACCACTACCATTTCTAAACATACTACTTATTAACTGAGAACCAATGTCAACAGTATCAACAATCTGTCAATTGCATATTAATCATGTATTCAAGCTATTCAAAATGGATAGAATCATGATTTATTTTTTAACATATTAAATGTGTGAAAAAAAAAAAAAAAAAAAAAAAAAACATTTTTTGAAATCTTTTTTTTTTAAAAAGCAATAATTTCGCGGACCCCCTGCAGTACCTCCGCGGACCCCCTAGGGGTCGCGGACCCCCTGTTGAAGACCCCTGTATTAGAGGGTTTTCATTCCATAAGATATCTTTGTTAAGGTCGCTAAATGGCAACATTAGTGTAGCAAAGTTGCCTTGCTTTGGGAGAGTTTTACTGCTGTTTTAGGAGGCGGAGAATGGAGTTCTTTAGATTTGCATAGCGATTTCACGGGAGCGCGATTGGTCTAAGGAATGCATTGTCTCGTATTTCAGCACGCCCATACAGCGTGCTATCTGGTTGTAAATAGTCTACGCAGTAACTAACTTCATCTCGCTAATGTTAACGGTTTGCTGAAGACAGTATTCTGGAAGGATGTATTTTTTTTATGTATAGCCTACATCGTGATCTCAGACGCTCTTGGACGCACAAAGAAAACGTGGAAAATCGAAGCAGCGTGTTGAAAACGTTATGTCATCATGAGTCCTTGTGCTGGCATTACAGGTGGCACGCTCACTCGTCTGTAGTGAAAATAAAAGATTCAGTTTCGCTACTCACCAAAACAAAGACGGATTTGGGGAGTTGAAAGCCTACTTTACTTGGTGGGAACACTCAGAGTCCCCAACATCGCGTCTAAAATACACTTTTTTATCAAGAGAACAGAATATTTCACCGGAAGGCAAAATTTGGTCAATGGACATTTCTATTGACAAGATCTGTAGAGGGCGGTGTGGAGTAACTAAAACCTCCGGTGAAAAAGTTTATTCTCTGGTAAAAAGGTGTATTAAAGTGTATTTTAGACGTGAGGTGGGGGTTTCTGAGTGTTCCCACTAAGTAAAGTAGGCTTCCATCACCCTTACGCCGTCTTTGTTTTGTTGAGTAACGAACCGTATTTTATGTTTATTACATGCAGACGAGAGGGTGCGCAGCCTTTCCTGCCTCGTAAGGGCTCATTGGTGACATAGCGTCAAGGCTCATTCTAACGCTGCTCTCCTCCTCCTCCTCCTAACGCTGCTCCAGCTTGAATCGGTCGATGTTTCGGTCCTAAAGTTATTAATTGTTTCACTGGCTTTAAGCATTAAATAAATAACCTGCTGAGAGACTCTGAACTCACTTACTCAGCGTTTACAAATCATTAGTTCAAAAGTGAGTAGTAGGCTTCTGAATAACGCAGTAGTCTACAACCAAAAGAAGAAGAAAAAAAAACTAAAAGAAAAAGCTGCCTTCTCTGTCCTGCGGGGAAAAACACAGATCTACAAGCCCACAACATGTTGCATTTCGATCGGTTGTAAACTTGAAGATCTGCTATTTACGGTGCAGCACACTGGTGCGTGGACAATGACGCTCACAACCGCGACCACCGACTGTAAACAAATCAACGTGATGGATATAATTCCAGTGGATTTTATCCCTGCAAGCTCCCCTTATTCCCTGTACCTTCAGAAGTTCAGAACGTGCCGAACTAAAAGGTAATAAATCGCGGGGGCGCCCGTTTTTTATTGCAAAACTGGGACTACACATTTAGAGCACTGGTTCTCTAAGTGCTTGAGGGAGTTTTAGGGGGTCGCCAGCTAAATGTAAATGGTTGAGAATCAATGATAGAGGCTTGGACATTAAAATGGGGGTCCCTGGCGTATCTTTTCAAGTGGGGGTCCATGGGCTAATCTGTCCATTTGGGGGTCCTTGACATTAAGATTACAAGTAGACCAACACATGATGTGTGCCATCTAAATGATAGGAACCAAATGGACCCTTATGGGTAGGTGCATGTGTTATAGCAGCTTTGCAAAGTACAAGTACAAGATCTGCTAAGTGGGTAATGTATATGTTTTGCAATAATAATCTAAATCTAGTCTACTAAATAACTAGTAGTTTTAAATAATTGTAGTGGAATAAAAGTACAACATTTGAAGTTGACAGCTATACAACTGTGGAGGTGGTTTGACTTGGGGGGAGTGATTTAGGGGTGTAGACAAGTACCTATTGTCCCTCCCATTGTCACACCCACGTCTGGCTACCTAGAGGTGTAAAAATGTTTCTTGCATTCAAATGGCTTTTTAAGCCCTTTGGGTTTTATGGTGCAACAAGTTTAAAATGTCCATAACTTCTTCAAATATGCTCCAATTTCAACAAATGATACATCATATTAAAGCTTAGATTCTGTACTTTGATAATATGTACAAAAAAGAAAAATGACCAATGCAGACATAAGGAACAAAGTACCAGACCTAGTCACATATGTCTAATAAGATTCAGTTCGATATTTTGGTGTCACAGTTCGACACTTTTTCGATACAAAAAATAAACAGAAATGTCCTTGATTTATAAATGTATTTTATAACTAAGTATTTTTTTGTTTTAACTTTGAACAATACGGTACCCAACCTCTAGGGTAGTGATTCTCTAAGTGGGCTCTTTGGACCCCTAGGGGTCCTTGAGGGCGTTCCAGGGGAATTTGGAAATGGAGTGGTATTGTTTATTGTATTGTTTGGTACAGGCCAGGGTCATTCGGTTCGGTACAGGGTATTTCGGTTCGGTATTCGGTTCGATATGTTGCACCCCTAATGTCTAAGTAAACACCTGAACGTGGCCAAAGCTCTGTCTTCTGGTCTTTGGAATGCAAAGTAAAAGCACTGTTTGCCTATAATGTGCTGTTTTCACTGTTCACTGTAGAAATATAAAATAGGTGTGTCGTAGCTATTTGCCACTATTTGTTTAAATCAAAGTCTATGTGATTTAAAGACAGGGTAGCAGAATAACATCTACTTTGTCCCAATTTAATTGTTAGGTAGTTGTGAAAATATTTGCCAATGCAACCATATAGTTGTCTTGCCTGTTTACAGAGTTGTATTCAGACGGAGATTCCAATGTCCTACTTTTTCAAAACTCCTCCTCCACGAGCTCGGGAATGGCCGAGCAAAATCATGACGTATGGACGCAGAGCAACATCACGTGATCCCATTGATAAGAATGGGAAAAATGCCTTGGAAATTACAGTATTTTACACTTTTTCTAATGAAGTGAACTCTTAACTCATTGACTGCGCCGCCACGAGTTTCCCGAGTTATTCCCGTTGTCTGAGGCTGCGTAGCCCGAGTTTCACGAGTTGGGGCTGTTTTCAAGGTTTATGCAAAAGTACACTTTCCCCTAGCCTGTCACAAAATTTCATGTTTCTATGATAAAAGGGTGGTTAAAAATCACACATCAAAGTCAGCTTGTTTGAAAACAAAGGAGAAATCGACCTCCCCAGTCCCCATGACCCAAAGTGAACTCATTTATCAGGACACGGCTTCAGTTCTGCCGACACAGTGCGGCGCGGCCGCAGCAGTGGTGAAACAAAACTAGCAGATCTTCAAGCAGACCATTCTGCATGAATCAAAAACTTTTTCACTTGAAAAGCTGTGACCTGCTGCACTGGGTCACCCTAACTCTAACCCACACACACCTCCATACCCACACAAAAAAGTTCAAAGTTTCTACAACAAAAGTTTACCAAAACGGTAAGACCCAGCAAGAAAACAATGGCTACATCAGAGCCTCGTAGCAACCGCCCGGCCTCTCAGGCCTCTCTATACCAAAACAAGCCAACACAAACACATCAACAACACAGCAACACCTCCCAGATGAAAGCATTGACAAATCAACACTCAAAGTGTTATAAAAGTTTCAACATAAACTTACCTCAGTGTGATGAGGAGAGCGTTGGTGTAACACACACACACACACACACAGAGAGAGACAGATAAGTCCAGTGCCGTTTAGTGTCAGTAGATCAGTAATCCTATAGTTTCATTCGTGTAGTTTTCTTTTTCTGTTTGTGAGCGGGTTTCATGCCCTCACCGCGGCACAGCAAGCGCCCGACGGCTAGCCATGGTTCGCCGGTCGCCTCTGATTCTGGTTCCCGTCGCGAACCAGCCCGATCCCTGGACGCGGGCGAGCCCGGTCCTGGTCAGATCACCATGGATGCCTTTCTAATCGCCAATTTGCCCCGTCCGGAGACGGATACGGAGTACGAGACGGATGAGGCGGCGCCGCCGTCCCAACAACACACACCGCGGGCAGACATGGCTCCACTGCCCGCACTCCTCACGCCGGAATCGGTGGCTTGCGTGAGGCCACGCGAAGAACGCTCTGCCATGCCCATGTCGCCGAGAGATAACATCGAGACGCTCTCCCAGTCCCAGAGTGAGATGTATGTATTATCCATATCATTGATCCATTCAAAAACAGCAGCAGTCAGTGCAAGTTCACAGCGCATCACTTTGTAGCCTACTTTCCTGACTAACTAACTTTCGCTAAATTATTCACTCGATCAAATGATGTGTACAGCTCCATGTCCGATGCAGATGATTTCATCGGCAGCACTGATGATTGTCAGAGCAGTATAATCAGAGAGTGGTGTCACCGCGGGGTCAGAAACAGCGCTGGTCACGTGGTTCATTGTCACTTTACACCTCATAGACTTCAATGCATTTTGTAAACTTCCGGTTGGCCGTTTATCACTATACGCCAATAGATGTGTGCGTAGAAGACCTGGCCCCATGAAGTGAACGGGAGTGACGCAACTCTCCATTCTAGGGCTCTGATGATTGTGAGTGGCACCCCCGGAGAGCAACACGCAACCGCAAAGACGACCCTTTCTATGCGCGTAAGTTGTGCACGTGCAGCACACATTGCGCGCGCGTGCACACACACACACACACACACACACACACACACACACACACACACACACACACACACAGTATATTCTGTATAATGTATTTATTTATTTAGATGAGTAACTAATCGCTCTGGGTCTACTAAATGCCTAAAACATTTCCCATGTCAATATGTTCAAAATAAAACAGCATAATGGCAAATATAAATGTATTTTTCTGTTCAAGTTATTCTAGTCAAGGTATTGATGTTTTGTCATTACCCATAACAGTAAAATACATATTCCCATTTTCACCATGCAGTACCCCTGCATACCCATAGTACACATACACCCACAGCAAACCTTTATGTATCTCATATAGCATTGATGCTTTTCACACACACACACACACACACACACACACACACACACACACACACACACACACACACACACACACACACACACACACACACACACACACACACACACACACACACACATGGAAACAGAACTTTTCATTCAATTTGAGGAGTAAATAATGTATTTTATTTTGGTATGCGTTTTCAGAAGCTGATCAAGGAAGTGCTTCTCTGTCAGGCACTGGGACACAGAGACCTTCAAGCAAAGGAACAGGCAAAGGTAAGATAAAAATAATGATATTTTATATATATATATATATATATATATATATATATATATATATATATGTGTGTGTATATATGTGTATATAAATATATATATATATATATATATATATGTGTGTATATATATATATATATATAATATATATATATATATATATATATATATATATATATATATATATGTGTGTGTGTGTGTGTGTGTGTGTGTGTGTGTGTGTGTGTGTGTGTGTGTGTGTGTGTGTGTGTGTGTGTGTGTGTGTGTGTATATAGGAGCTCCTGAGCTTCACCGAAGCCATTGTCGAAGCCTGGTGCACCCCGCGACCCACCCAACCCCTCTGGCCCGATCCTCGGAGTGTGAGGAGGTCAGCCCATGTCCCTGAGAAGATACCGCCCAGACCACGAAGGAGAAACCCTACAAGGGTCTGCTACATCTGCAGCAAAATACATAAGAAAAGGAGTGAGACCTCATTCTACTGCCCTCTGTGTCTTGTGCCTTTGCACAGGAGGCTTTGTTTCGAACGGTACCACGCAGAGATTGACTATGAGCATGCAAGCGGTGCTCGACGTCGACGATAGACAGACACATTTTGATGACATGAGTGTAGACATACTGTGTACCGATTTGTGTGATTTTAGGGCAAATTCTGTAGGAGCAGTGTCCAAAAATGTGTTTGAAAAAATCGGCCTGATGGTGGCGCTATATGGGACAGATCCATTTTGATGACATGAGTGTAGACATACTGTGTAGCGATTTGCGTGATTTTAGGGCAAAATCTGTAGGAGTAGTGTCCAAAAATGTGTTTTGAAAAATCGGCCTGAAGGTGGCGCTAAATGGGACATATCCATGTTGATGAGATGAGTGTAGACATACTGTGTACCGATTTGCGTGATTTGAGGGCAAATATTGTAGGAGCAGTGTCCAAAAATGTGTTTTGCAAGAATCGGCCTCATGGTGGCGCTAGAAGAGGGGCATGTGAGAATTGATGGTGGTGGAGGTTGTAGGTTGGCAGGCAAGGAGTGTGTGTGCGAAATTTGGCATGGATCGGGGCAACGGTTGCGGAGATACGATGTGACGTGCAAAAGTGTGACGTGTGACGGACGGACAGACAATGTGCCCATTACACTGTAAGAAAATATTGTTTTTGTTTCAAATCATAAAGTAAGCATCTGATGTAATAAATAAAGAGCTGTGAGTAAAAAAAAATGAGTTGTTTGCTTGAAAAGAGACCATTCACAAAAACTTCTTTTTCTCCAGTTGTTATTCTGAGAGGGCTTGGTTTTGGTGAAACAAGGGTTTTCAAATGGCTATAACTAAAGAAGTGTACATGATAAAAACATAATTATTTTTTCTGTGGAAACTAGAAGTTATCCTCTTTCATCTGGGCCATGGCATGACATAGTCATCATTAGACAGAATTTAAAATAAAATGGTAAACATGGTAAAAAATCAAGAAATGCTTGGCAACCTAGCTTGATAGTTCACTTTTAATGGTGGCAGTCAATGAGTTAACTTTCTTAATTGACATGAACAACAACGTGAATGCTATACACTTGCAATTTTTTATAAAGAATCAATAAGCAGTTTTTTCCGTATCCATTATATAGTGAAGCGTGCACCTATTTTACTAGCCTGGGGGGCGTGTCTCTTCGCGACCCCGGTTCTCTAGCGAGGCACTGAGAAACACCAAGCCGAGATGGGCGCTCGTTTCGGCCAAATGCTGGAGTTGCCTCGGTGTTTGACTGTGGATGTTTTTTTTTTGTTTTCTTTTTCTCTCTCTCCTCCCGTTTTTCCCCCTGCCTCTCCATTCATGTGTTCTCTACATCTGGACCAAACAATGACACGACATTGGAAGGATTAACTCACCCAAAAGAAGGTAGACAAATGTATTCCACTGGAATTAGTTATTAAAAGGTCCTTCACAAACACGAGTGACGGGCCGTGGACCGTGCGAGCCACGTGACGAGCTCGCAATGGACTGGAAAAGATACTCATATTTTACTTAAGTAAAAGTACTCTCATATCATTCTCGCACCCATGGACAGTCGCCTAGGACGCGACGCGCAATCTACAGTCACAATTGTGAGCTTGCAGATCGGCTAGTTTCAAACAGCCAAGGTATAACATAGGGCTAAAGTAATTGTTATCTGGTCCTTCACAAACGCGAGACGGGGCCGTGGGCCGTGCGAGCTCGCAATGGTGGAAAAGATACTCATATTTTACTCAAGTAAAAGTACTCTCATATCATTCTCGCATGGACAGTCGCCTATAGGACGTGACGCGCAGTGGCCAATCTATTGATCGGCTAGTTTAAAACAGCCAAGGTATAAAATAGGTAGTTAATATATGTTTTATAATATTATAATGTATTTCTGTAGTAACTAAAGCTTTCAACTTATTTTAATGGTGTAACTACAGTATTTGCCTCAGAGATAGATGTAGTGTAGTAGAAGTGAAAGTATTGGGAATTGGAAATATCCAAGTACAAATACCTCAACATTGTAGACTACTTGAGTACAGTACTTGAGTAAATATACTTATAGTTACTTTACACAGCATGCGCTGATGCGAAAATCTGTTGAATTGTTGATACATAGATTCGTTGCAGAATTCATTTAAACCTGCATTTTGGTCTAAGTGGTTCTCAAATTTTAAAATGTCAAGGTCTCCTCTTAAAGGCCCTGTTCAGGGAATTAAGCTATTTCTTTATAGAAACATTTTTCAAGTAGAATGACTATTTCTGAACCACTGTTAAAAAAATTGGAACTTTATATTGCAGCATTGTGATATAAGACTGCTTTACGTTTTTTAATCATAACTGGGGTGTCATATTTTAATGCTCGTCACCGTGGTGCGTAATCTGCGCATCACGGTGATAGCTATTCATTAATTATTACTTTTGATAGGTTACTGAATAGCCTATGAGATCAGTTACTAGGCAAATTCATCCCTTCTTCCAGCTAGCCTGGTCGCTAACGTCCACACTGTTGCTGTTGCTCCTGCAGTGCTCTCTCCCCACACCCCCCCCCCCCCCCACCCCCGGCCGCCAATCCCCCCCCCCCCCCCCCCCCTCCCCCCTCACCCCCCTCACCGCCCCCACCACCACACACACACACACACGCACGCACGCACGCACGCGAGTGCAATAAGTGCATTAATCCATGCCTCCACGGTAGCAGGCTAGCTGCTGCTAGCCTGCTAGCATTAGCCACGTCCCTCTCAGTAGCTCCATTAGGTGTGTGTGTGTGTGTGTGTGTGTGTGTGTGTGTGTGTGTGTGTGTGTGTGTGTGTGTGTGTGTGTGTGTGTGCGCGCGCGTGCGCGTGTGTGTCTGCACGTCCTGTGACGACGACACGAAACACTGGAGAGTGATATTTTACTTGAGTAAAAGTATCACTACTAGTGCAAAAGTTTTCAAATGCATCAAATATTTTGAAAATAGCAGATCTACAAGCTTGACACATTGTGAGCTTTTTTCTTTTATTAATTTTGTATTTGGAAAAACATATATAGCCTACTCAAGTCAAAGTACCTCAATATGATACTTAATTAGAGTACTTGAGTAAATATACTTAGTTACTTTTTTGAGTAAAAGTACTTTTTTAACACCCCTGAAAACGGAAGCAGATACTTCCATGAGTGGGTGTGGCTTCATGCTGTACATAGGCCACGCCCCTACAGCCCTTGGCAGAAAGGCCAGAAAATATGTATTGGATTTCACACATTTTTGAAACATAATTTTTCAAAAATTTAGATTTTTTTCATCATTCAAATTTTGTCTGTTGGTTAATAATACATTACTCTGTTGTGTGACAAACTGGGAATACCCTTGTTATCATCTTTATTTGACTGAACACCCCCTTTAACTCTCTCTGACAGTTTACAAACGAAACCAAATGGACCTGTATACTGTCAAAGTTACATACTTTAAGGGTACATTTTTACCTCCCAAAAGGAACCCAGAGAGTCCCTGGACTCCACTTTAGCGAACCACTGGTCTAAATAGTCTGTTACTCTTTTTTCTTTTAGTTTTTGTTACCTTGTAGGTGGTTGTACTGTTAAGTAACTTGAAAAATGATTGATCTTAAACGGCGAAAGCAGTAGATTCTTTGATTTGTTTTCTTACAAACTGATTCAATATGATCTTTCCATGACAAACTACCTGAGGTATGTATACGAACATACCTGGTCGATTCTGTTTACCATGAATATTAAACAGTAAAGTCCAAGATCACTGATTACTAGTTACTTTGCACCGATCACTTTCTGTGAAGTGAACACTGTAATTCACCAACAATTTAAAATAAAAAACATTTCTCAAATTTGTATGGCATTATTTAAGTTGGTGTTGAAAACATGAGTTAAACAATGATTCTGTATGGCTAGACCATTCCTTTGAAATTGTCAGATTGAATTACGTTTGTATAATGGACATTTGAATGCTTGGGTCACACTTGCTATGAGTTTAGAGCTAATAGAACATGGTATAAACTGATTATTACTATAATTACACTTATAAAGCATAAAGTGAACATGTTGTGAACACCATGACTAGGGTAGCACTTATGACACGTCTAGTTCATGTTAATCAGATGGAATTAATTGATCCAATACTTTTAACAGTTATATACCAAAGTATAGGACTGAAAGTGTATTAATAAATAACGTTCATGCTGTGAATCTAAAAAAGAAAAAAAAAAGGTCACTGTGAAAAGGTCTACCCATACCGGGGCCGGTGACCAACAAAAATTGTCAATTGTTCCTGTCAAAGTTAAATTGTCAAATTCAAATCAAACAGTTCAAACGTACGCTTTCCTTGACCCAGGAAGCACTGGAACATTTTGTACAGAAGCTTTATGGAAGCAACTGAATTCAAAAGCAACACCAACTCGAATCCTACTTCAGACTCTTGGACAAGACAAGGTCACAAGTATCAACAGAATCAATGGACTGGAAGTGTCAAGTCTTGAAGGAAACCATTTCCTAAAACTGCCACCGCTCTACACTCAAAAAGAAATTCCTGTAACCAAGGAGCAAATTCCCACTCAGGTTGATGTGCAAGAATGGAACTACCTAAAAGAGGTTAAGTTACCATATATTGATGCAGATATTGGACTCCTGATTGGCAATGATGCAGCTACATTTATGGAACCTTGAACAGTAATTCATAGTAAGGGTAATGGGCCCTATGCAGTAAAGACGAGACTTGGATGGGTGGTTAATGGGCTTCTAGACAAACCCACAATGAGCCATAAGCAACCAACCCATATTTTCACTAACCGCATATCAGTAATACATTTGCACAAAAGGCCTTCAAAAGAAGTAAAGTCTTCTAAAGAAAAGAAGCAGCCAACAAAGCCTTCTAAGAAAGGTGAACCAAAGGAACCTCCTAAGAAAAGAGCAAGGTAAACCTGCCAAGATTGTCAAAGAAGTAACAAAGACCCCAGAGAAAGAAATAAAGAACGTGTTACGGAAGTACATGGGTGAGAAACCTGACAAGTATGACTACAGCAAGGCGCAGGTTCCCAGGCCACTCAATGCCGAGGTTGAATCAAAGCAGATGGAGAAGAAGGCACAAAAAGCAGCAAAGAAACATCGAGAGAAGGAGCAGAAAGAGAACAGGAAAGAATCTTTGAAGACATGGCCTAACTTACCTGCTGATCTCACCTCCATACCATCCGCTGATCCTAAGATAAAGAATACTTACTTCTAATGAATGTACGTCAAAAATGGAACCGCATCCGCAGGAACTTTGAAAATGGAGACATTGTGATCATAGCTGACACAAATGCACCAAGAGGATCCTGGATGCTGGCTAGAGTCCTGGAAGTAATGCCAGACTCGAGAGGACTTGTGAGAAGTGTGCGTCTTCAGACAAGAACCAGCGTACTTGAAAGGCCAATCAGCAAGATTTGCCTGCTGGTGCCGAAGTCAAATAGCCGGGGAGCCACTGTGCCAAAATGAGAGAAGACCTGTGATGTCATGACATACTCAAAATTTTAGTTTTTGCCAGACCCATGAAATGGGTAGGCCTACATAAGCAAATGTCGGTCCGGGTTTTCTATATAAAGGGTATATATGATGATGACATGATGATGACATGCCTACAAAAGGCATGATGTCATAAATGATGATGACAGACAGGGGGTCTGGCACAACCAGGTTGACCTGGTCTAGTTCCTATTAATTTGGTCAATAAGGTACACAGAATGAGAGGCCTGCTCTGCCGGAAACACTGCGAAAAAAGGTTTCCCATTGACTTCACTATACTGGAAAAAAACACACCAAAAAAAGTAGCATGTGAGGGGTCAAACTAAGGGTTCTTCATGATTCTGAATCCATTTCAAGCATTTGTTTTGCATGAAAAACATTCCTTGGGCTAGATTTCAGCCTCTCAAACCTGTGAAAAGTGATGAGTCATCACTTTTCACCGTTATTTTGGTCCGTTTTCTAGCCCAAGGAATGTTTTTCATGCAAAACAAATGCTTGCAATGGATTCAGAATCATCAAGAACCCCTAGTTTGACCCCTCACATGCTACTTGAAACATATTTTTTGGTGTGTTTCTTTCCTGTATATTGAAGTCGATGGAGTGAATATACAAATGGCCATAACTTTTTTTCGCAGAGTTTCCGGCAGAGCAGGCCTCTCATTCTGTGTACCTTAATGACCAAATGAATAGAAAAAACAAAAATAAAGAGTATGTTATGACGTCACAGGTAAAACCCTATTCTTTGAGCTTTTGGGCCTGTGGCTCCCCGGCTAAAACTAAAGAAGTACTGTGTTACGGAAGTACATGGGTGAGAAACCTGACAAGTATGACTACAGCAAGGCGCAGGTTCCCAGGCCACTCAATGCCGAGGTTGAATCAAAGCAGATGGAGAAGAAGGCACAAAAAGCAGCAAAGAAACATCGAGAGAAGGAGCAGAAAGAGAACAGGAAAGAATCTTTGAAGACATGGCCTAACTTACCTGCTGATCTCACCTCCATACCATCCGCTGATCCTAAGATAAAGAATACTTACTTCTAATAAATGTACGTCAAAAATGGAACCGCATCCGCAGGAACTTTGAAAATGGAGACATTGTGATCATAGCTGACACAAATGCACCAAGAGGATCCTGGATGCTGGCTAGAGTCCTGGAAGTAATGCCAGACTCGAGAGGACTTGTGAGAAGTGTGCGTCTTCAGACAAGAACCAGCGTACTTGAAAGGCCAATCAGCAAGATTTGCCTGCTGGTGCCGAAGTCAAACTAAAGAAGTACTGAAGATACAGAAAGGCTTATACACCATGCCTGTCCCCACCTCACAAGTTTTGATTTTGATTTTTTGAACACTTTTTTATGGCTCCAGTTTTTTGTTTTGATTTTGTATTGTTATTAGAGCATGCCCATAACAATAGGGGCCGGTTATGTTGGAGCCATTGTCAGTTCAGTTATTTTTTGTGATCGCCTAAACAATGGCACCATAGGTCCCTTTAATTAAGAATAATAAGAAGAATTTACCTACGTCACCCCACAAGGGAAATTCAGTTTTCAGCTTAACCCAGCTGACCCCCAGTGCTTCGCACAAGGCGCGCGGGGGGAGGGGAGCAGTGATAGCTGGAGCACGGAATCGTACCTGCGACCTCTGGGACCTCCGGAGTCCTAGGTATGGACACTAACCACTCAGCTATCACTTCTAAATTAGTCTACAGCTGCGTGAAAGAAGACGCCAGTAGTAGTAGAGAAACAGGTTTTCAACCGCTCGTACGCACCGCTCGTGACGCTTGTCTTTAAGTTTGCACACTTCAGAAAGCGCATATTTTTGAACTGTGTTGAATCACTTTGAACGTATGAACTTTTGAGCGCTTCTTTGTTTGAAACCCTTTCAGTTTAGTTTACGTGTGGAGCCTGTTTTGTTTCATTGTTTACCCTTGTTTATATGAAACGTTCACTACAACAACCCCAAACAACAACTCTTGCCATAAAACAGCAAATGTGAATTCATCGTCAAGAACATCAAGCAACAACAAACTGTGAGTAACAAACAGCCCAAGTCAAGTTTGAAGAGCATGTTAAAACCCCTAGTCTACTGGCCTAGAAGGGAAATTGGCCCTACATTCAAGTTGAAAAGCTTTTTTTTATGTTTTTAATATATTGTTATTGTTGCTTTTATTTAGACAGGAAGGTGTAATTAAGTTGAGGGTGGTTAAGCAGGTTGTCATGCAGCAGCACAAGGTTCCAGCTGGAATCAAACGGGGGACATTGATTGACACTATTTGTTTTCACACTACTGTCACACCCCATCTCGGCCTCCTGAGTGTTTGTAACAGTACAGCTTGTTGAGTCTGAGAATGTCTGTCTGGCTCATCTCAGTGGCTGTGCCAAACTCTACAGTGGGGTCAGGGAAGGCCACCAGGGTGGGCTGCCCGTTTGCAGAGAAGGCATACTTGTTGTAATGCATAACAGAGCCATAGTCGTAGGACGTGCCTGGGTTCAGAGTGTGGATCTTGTCAAAGGCGTGCGTCTTTCCTGGTTCAACATTCTCCAGGTGAACACGGATGTACTGGTCGCGGTCGGCACGTTTCTGCTCGTGATGGAAGCCCAGGGAGTGGAGCAGCTCATGCTGGACTGTGTCATGTGTCACACAGCGTGAACCCAGGGACAAATCCTGTGCACCGCCATAGTGACCAACCCAGGACCAGCATCCATTGAGTGACTGGATGTTGATGTAGTCTCTCTGATTGGTGCGTTTGACGAAGCGGATGCAGGAGACCTCGTGATAGGACTCCAGGCCACGGTGAATGATGGCCAGCTCACTGGGGGAGAACGTTTTAGAGATGACGTATGGCACGTAGACCTTGCCATCGCTGGACCTGGGCCACACTCGGCCTCTAGAAGTGCAAGGATCAGCATTCCTCTCAGCTTCAGAGCCATAGGCAACGTCATCCTCCAGATAAGGATCACCAGGACCGCGGACAATATCCCTGTTGGCTTTCTCAATCCGCTCAGAGAGAGTCAGAGCCTCTTCTTTGGCCCTGGCGGAGACTACAAGAGCCAGTAGTCCCAGCATGCACTTCAACATAGCCATGTTAACTGTTCACCTGTCGTCTGAAATGTGTTAGGGGTGAATTACTGGTATAACAATCCACAGGTGCAACCCTGGTTTGTCTTATAGGATTAGTTGGGTTTTCTGAGGTTTAGAGCTAAATTAGATTATAGCGACTGAAACATTCAATAAGATAATTCACTTAAATAGGAAGTGAATGATGAAAGGATGACGTGGGCAAGTCGTCATTCCTGACAGGTTATTTTTGGCAAA
This sequence comes from Nannobrachium achirus, assembly GCF_963921795.1. Classification (NCBI taxonomy): domain Eukaryota; kingdom Metazoa; phylum Chordata; class Actinopteri; order Myctophiformes; family Myctophidae; genus Nannobrachium; species Nannobrachium achirus. The sequence continues at coordinate 19,702,895 of NC_137819.1, forward strand.
AGGTCTCCTCAGAAGAACCCTCAAGTTGTTAATTTAAAAGAATTATCCTATCACACAAAGATTTTGCTACCCCCCTCACCCCCTCGTAGTAACTCTGAGGACCCCCTGTTGAAGACCCCTGCTTTATAGCCTATTTTTTACCCGATTCTATAAGTGTCTTCTAAATCTTTGGTGGTGCTCAAACCTTTTTCATGTCAAGGACCCCCAAAATGATATGTATTTGGCCACGGGGAAAAAAGCAATAATTATTAATATTATTATTTTTATTTATTTTGGTCTGCATTTATTGTTAGGACAGTACTACAGTAGACTGACAGTCTATCTGCATAGAATGCAGATATGATAGCAGATATACAAGCTTGTAGATCAGCTATTTTTGAAAAATCTTGAAAATGTGTGCAAGTCTTTGAATATTTTTGACCCGATAGCCAGTTCACATCAACAATCATAATACTAGGAGTGTGAATTAAGCAAGCACGGACATTGTTTTGTCATATATCATATACCAGTAAGACTCCCTAATCGGGAGATAAGCGACCAATAGGCCAAAAGTTTGTTTTACCAATTATTACACTCTATGTGAACATTTACATCAACAAATCCCAAGTACTGGTTTTTAGGGGTGCTGAGTGTGGCGCAGCAGAGTGTCATGCATTTTCTGCAGGGCCTTGTCAATGGCTTTGTGTTCTTGCTGCGTTTTGTTGTTGTTGATCCTCTGGAAGCAGCTGTCGGTAGGACCATATATGGATTCTGTTAGTGTGGATCTCCTAACAGGGCATCATCTGGGATACAATCCCTTTTATGCCCATATATGGAGATCCCTAACATAATCCCTTTCATGCCCATATATGGAGATCCCTAACAGAATCCCTTTTATGCCCATATATGGAGATCCCTAACAGCATCCCTTTTATGCCCATATATGGAGATCACTAACAGCTAACAGAATCCCTTTTATGCCCATATATGGAGATCCCTAACAGAATCCCTTTTATGCCCATATATGGAGATCCCTAACAGAATCCCTTTTATGCCCATATATGGAGATCCTAACAGAATCCCTTTTATGCCCATATATGGAGATCCCTAACAGAATCCCTTTTATGCCCAGTTGGTTGCTAGGGTAAAAAAACATGGTTGCTATGGTAAACAGTTGGTTGCTAGGGTAAACAGTTGGTTGCTAGGGTAAAACCATGGTTGCTAAGGTGGTTGCTAACGTACACTAACAGACCAGCAACAACAGACTGTTGCCACAGCAACGTACACAAAGGTTTGTGTACACATGTGGTGTGATGTCATACTGAAGATATATGACATCACACCGTACACAAACAAAGGTGTGACGTGTGACGTGTGATGGACGGACGGCCGGTGGAGGTTTTCATAGTAAACTGCTCCCTGACGGTCGCAATCATACCAGTAAGACTCCCTAATCGGGAGATAAGCGACCGTTGGTCGCTTATCTCCACAAATAGGCCAAAAGTTTGTTTTACCAATTATCAAGACATACGGGCAGTTGACAGTTTGCCATGGTTACTCATTGAAGTTGAATCTCCATATATGGAGATAACCTACGCATCACACTAAGTCTGACCTCACCAGCCCATATTTGGGCATGAGCAACTTATGTCTCCATATATGGAGATATGATGACATCACACAGTCCTCAGCCGATGATGTAGCGTGATGTCATACAATACACAAACGAGCCCTACAGTATAAAGGGGCAATTCTTGCCAGGAAAGAAGCATTTCTTCGACTCAGACCTTATCGCCAGGGTTGGCTTATAGCAGCTGTCGGTAGGACCATATATGGATTCTGTTAGTGTGGATCTCCTAACAGGGCATCATCTGGGATACAATCCCTTTTATGCCCATATATGGAGATCCCTAACAGAATCCCTTTCATGCCCATATATGGAGATCCCTAACAGAATCCCTTTTATCCTTTTATGCCCATATATGGAGATCCCTAACAGCATCCCTTTTATACCCATATATGGAGATCACTAACAGCTAACAGAATCCCTTTTATGCCCATATATGGAGATCCCTAACAGAATCCCTTTTATGCCCATATATGGAGATCCCTAACAGAATCCCTTTTATGCCCACATATGGAGATCCCTAACAGAATCCCTTTTATGCCCATATATGGAGATCCCTAACAGAATCCCTTTTATGCCCATATATGGAGATCCCTAACAGAATCCCTTGTATGCCCATATATGGAGATCCCTAACAGAATCCCTTTTATGCCCATATATGGAGATCCCTAACAGAATCCCTTTTATGCCCATATATTATGGAGAAATCCCTGCTCTGAGTATCTGACATCAGTGTGATGTCACCTGTTTATGCCCATATATACTGCTCTGCGTATCTGGTTGCTATGGTAAACAGTTGGTTGCTAGGGTAAACAGTTGGTTGCTAGGGTAAAACCATGGTTGCTAAGGTGGTTGCTAACGTACACTAACAGACCAGCAACAACAGACTGTTGCCACAGCAACGTACACAAAGGTTTGTGTACACATGTGGTGTGATGTCATACTGATGCGGAGATATGAGCAGGGCAAAGGTGTGACGTGTGACGTGTGACGGACGGACGGACGGACGGACGGACGGACGGACGGACGGACGGACGGACGGCCGGTGGAGGTTTTCATAGTAAACTGCTCCCTGACGGTCGCAATCAAATGACCCTTACAGGTCTGTAACTAATTCTGAGAGGGCACAAATGGAACCAAATGGCCCTTACAGGTCTGTAACTTTGACATTGTACAAATGGAACCAAATGGACACTAACGGGTCCATTTGGTTCCATTTGTACATTTTCAAAGTTAAGGGGAGACCTTCATATTTGAAAGTTTGAGAAACTGCACTAAAGGCACGAGGATGCAAACGTGTTTGTACTGGTCAATGCAAAACGTGTTTGTAAACAATCTTGTCTTTATTGTGCGTGTAATACTGTAACTGCTAATCGTAGAAAGCTTATTGTATTCATTTTAGTTACCGTATTAGCCCGAATTTAGTACGACTCTGTTTATAAGACGACCCTATTTTTCAATTATCATTTTGGGAAAAAATATGTTGAAGACAAAATATTATATATTATATTATATTAACTCATTCCCCGCCTCCCCCGATAGTCCCGAGAAAATCCCAATGTCGTTCCCCGCCAGGCCCGATAGTCCCGAGAATTTGCTTTTATATAATGTAATGTTTAATTACACTCTCCCCCAGCTCGTGACAAATTTTTATCCTTTTATCTTACAGAGAACCTAAAATATCACACATCAAAGTAAGTGTGTTTGAAAAAAAGACTGTAATAATGTATAAATTGCAATACAAATGCATATAAATCTCCCCATAACCCACAGTGAACTGGCACAGTGACGCATTTTGCGCACACAAGGCTGGCGGAAAAAAAAGAGAAGAAAAAAAAAGTGTGAGAACAGCTGTGTGTGTGTGTGTGTGTGTGTGTGTGTGTGTGTGTGTGTGTGTGTGTGTGTGTGTGTGTGTGTGTGTGTGTGTGTGTGTGTGTGTGTGTGTGTGTGTGAACATCTCTTAGCTGGCTGGTGGTCCACGGACCACTGTCTGTTTCAGTGGTCCCCCTGTCCTGATCAGCACAGTGCTATCAGAGTCTCTGATTCAGAGATCTGTCTCTCTCTCTCTCTCTCTCTCTCTAGATACAAAATAATTATCGCCAATTCGCCATATAAATGCTTCTAAAACATACCTGAGAATGATGATGGTTGATTAGAATCCACAGGTTATAATCCATATATCCAGGCTATAATATATTGTTTTGTAATGGTCCACAAGCAGCCAAGCAGGCCATTGGCGCCAGGCGGTCCTTTGCAAAGGGGGGTCCCTGGTCGGCTTTCTAACAGGGGGTCCGCGGGCCCAACGCTTCGCTCCGCAGAGCAGTGGGAACACGATAATCAACTCTTACAAAATCAATCAATAAAACTGCCCGATTACATAAAGTTCACGACGCGATCCAGTTGAGTCAGAGACAAGTGAAGTGGTCCCTGGAAGGGGGTCCGTCCTCTCATTACCCTGCCTGGTCTCCAGCCAACACTTCTCACGGACCACCACCAAAACTCCCACGCTCCCCCACCATGCTCCTCCCAAAAAGCAAGAGATCAACTAGTGTCGTTACTAACGAGCAAAGACGCAGAGGAGCTGTTTAGCAGGGCAGTGCAGAGGATTTTTTTAGGGGCAGGGGGAGACATTTTTCCAACATGTCCTAGAATGTGAAAATAGCAGATCTACAAGCTCGACTTTGATTGATTGATTGAAGACTTTATTAGAAGTTTGCATAGGAAAAGGTACAGTTTCATGACGGTACAGTTCACTGGTACAAGGTCTACTAAAAGGAGATCCATGAAAAGACTAAGCTTATTTCCACTGGAAACCATTGAAGTATCTCATATAAAATTGAATGACAAGCTCTCAATGTGTCACAGTCTCAGAGCGATGTGTTGAGCTTGTAGAGCTTGTAGATCTGCTATTTTCACATTCTAGGACATGTTAGAAAAAAGACTCATGCCCCCTTTTATGTCTATTTGTGTGTGTGCACCTGTACAGAGCAAAAGACAACCAGCAGACACACAGAGACAGAGAGAAAGCGCCCCCAAGTGGGGGCTCACAGAAATACTCACAGAAATACTGCAATATAGTATGTGAGTTTTTTGGTCAGATATAGCCAATAAAAATATTTTTCTCTGCATTTTTCTAAACAGAAAATTCTAAAAATAAATCCTATTACATAATTACATTAGTACACTTATCTGATAATGCCTGAAGCCATAAAGACACATCTCAAGTGAGTTATCCACTTGAAAACAGATCATTCACAAAAAGGTCAATAACTCCAATTATTTTGAATTTCCACCTGGATTTTGAAAAAACAAGGGGTTTGAAATGGCCAAAACTCTAGATTGCTACATCGTACATACAAAAAAATATTTTTTGGAGAGACTAGAGGATGTCCTCTTTTAATCCATGCACTGTATGACATTTTCGTGCAAACAGGGAATTTAGGAAAAATGTCTAAATATGAAGAAAATGCTTAAACAAAATGGCAGGGGAGCCTACAGTGAATGTTAAAATGGCGGTCAATGTGTTAAGTTATTTATAAAAAAAAAACTTTATTATTGTAAAATTATTATAGAAAAGCTTATACAGAGATAACATTCTGCTGTATTGTATTGCATTATCCATCAAAGTCAACTTCTATTCAAACACAACATTCACAATTCAGACTGTGAAAAGCACAATAACAAACACTACATTTCCCATCAAGCTTTGCAGCCCGTTTCATCATTCAGATGCGACGGTCCATTGTAAACAGGAACCATTGCAGCCAGCGTTATAGCCTAGGCTATTCAGTTGCTGTTGGGATTAAACTTCCACGCTAAAGATCACCGTCATCCACGCCGATGTTCGCGAGAACAACGCACACGCACGCGGCCCGGTAAGTCCAATTAAGCCATCCGACTTTGCCAAACGGGAGGTGAAATGAGCCGAGGTCCAAAGTTCGCTGCGCATCAATCATACCGTAGTGTACGGTAATTACCGCAGGAGCTCGCGGGGGCTGTGAGAGAGCAGGGAAAGGTCCTGAAAGATACATAACGTATCTCCCCGGTGAAAAGTCTAATCCCCAATTATAGGACGACTCCCTATTTTGAGGATATGTTTATTAGAATAAAATATCGTCCTATATTCGGGCCAATACAAATCGTAAAAATAAACAACAGAGAGAAAAGAAGAGAAAGAGAGAAAAAAAAAGGGTACATCAGAGCTAGCTGTACGTCTGTAACTCTGTACGTCCGATCGCTTTATCAAACCAAGATTGACCCGCTATAAACCCAATGTTAAAGACATGGTCCCGGGAAACACCACGTCCCAGAACCAAGACCCACATATACATTAGTACGAGAAGCTAGCTTATATAAAGTATAATTACCACACAAAAAAGAAAGACGACCCCCAACTCTTTCTACTAGATACCCCAAATGAACCTGCCCCGTTCGCTATCTAACCCAAAGTTAGGTGAATAAAACATATAAGAGCAAAGCACATTTCTTATTTCTACGAGCAAATAAATGAATAAGCGGTCAGAGCAGCCCTGGAATTTCGTCATTTTACGGGCAAGGCCACTTGGCCTTTGGTCGTGTCCATCTTTTGAGGGCACAAAGGCCAAATACCAGGGCAGGAAGGCCATCAAATAAAACAAGATCTTTGTCCATTGAAAGAATTTGTTGAATTTCAGGGTTTGTGACGATAACTGCAGTGAAATAGATAAATGATGGTATTTACAATCTGATCCATGCTCAGCCCTGCACCAATCAAAGTCACTGGATTGGTTTAAAGATGGGGGAGTTAAGATTTCATAATCTCAACAAAAACACTGGCGTCTACATGACAAGAAAGAGACACTGGTGTCTACATGACAAGAAAGACACACTGGTGTCTACTGTCTACATATTGACAAGAAAGAGACAGAGGAGAAAGTGGTACAGTCAGCTGGGGCATTAAGGCCACTGTGGCCTCAGGTCATGACATTTCTTTGAGGGGAACAAGGCCAAACTGAGGGGCAACGACGGCCATGGCCTTCATGGCCTCCCTGAAATTCCTGCCCTGGTTCAGAGACATTGGTAAAGAAATGAAAAAAAAAAATTAAAACAAAAAGGGGAGAGAGAGAAAGAGATAGAGGAGAAAGAGAGAAAACCGTATGTCTCCCTGTTGATTCTTCCAGCGAATATCTCTGCGTCGTCCGGGTTCTCAAAGAAGCGTGTTCGTCCTAGGTAGGTTACCTGCAGCTTGCAGGAAGGTAACTGGACTCCGGCTCGGATTTTCATCTCCCAAAACTTTTTCTTAACCGCTGCAAACTCCTTCACCCTAGCGTAGATGGGCGCCGGCAGGTCTTTGTGAAACCACACTGGTCTTTGCCCCAGTGTGATGTTTTTTTTAGCTTTGGCCACGTTCCAAACTGCAGTCAGGTCTCTATCGTTCAGAAATTGCATGATGATGGTTCTAGGGCGACCATCGGTGCCCTCCCTCCGGCCGAGTCTGTGAACCCGTCCCAGGAAGGCTTTTGCGGTCAAGTTAACTTTCAAAGTCTTGGGATTCCAATCCTCCAGAAAGCTACACAGCTGGTCGTCAGGTAAAGCCCTTTCACAAGCGTTTGGTAACTTCAAATTACATCTTCTCGATCTGGTCTGGGCGTCGAGAACCTTTGCTTCCATTTCTTTGTTAGCCTTTTCCAGAAGGTCCACCTTAATCAGCAAAGCGTTGAGCTGGTCCACGGCATCAGATACCCTGCTCTCCGCCTCAGTAACACGAGCCATGCAGCCAGCCACCTCTGCTCTTATTCCTTCCATAGCTGTCTCCATTCGATCAAATCTGCCGTTAAATTCAGCTCTCAGACCCCCAATCGCATTCAAGACCGACTGGAAGCCATCCCCAGCTCCCCCTGTAAGGGGAGCCTCTTCTCCTCCCTCCGCCATGCTGTCGGCACGCCGGCTGGTTTCTGCGCCCGGCGTGGTAAATCTCAGCCTTGACTGCCTTGTTTGTCGAGCTTTGGTGGGTTTGTTAGCAGAATTCGACATCAGCGTGGCTTAACACTAATAGTGCCTCTTAATCTGAAGGTTGCTTGGTGCCTCGGTGCCACGCCGTTTCCTCCATAGGCCGCCGCTATTATTTTGAAGGGCTGGAAGGGGGTTGTTTTAGTTTTTTGGGATTATCACTTGACGGCAACGATTACGTCATCTAGTCACATGACAGTGTGAGCCCAGAAGAGAACATGGCTGCGCCCAGCGTTTGTGTACAGTACTGGAGAGTGGAGACCATCCTTTGTATAAGAATGTCCCTTTTGGAGAAAATGAGGTCTCTTTATGGGTCTCTCAATGGATTTACTATGGAGGACGTTAACTTCGCGTGCACGCCCGACGTGCGTTGTAAACAAATCGCGGACATTACCGATGCGGGCGGGACCGGAGCGACGTACAGTAAGTAATAATATCTTTACTGTATATACAGTAAGATTGACAGTCCTCACCGTCAACGGCGCCATGGTATTAACCCTTTCAATGACGGTGAGCGCCGTCTACAGCAGCAGAACAGTTAAGAAGTATATTTGCTCACTTTTAGTGAACGACTGTTTCATTTAAGATAGTAGTTATGTCAATTTTGTCGGAGGTGCGCGACACACGTCTGACTAGCCTGGCATCGCACCGGAAGCCCCCTCCAATTACCCTTTTGATTGAAGACTTTATTAGAAGTTTGCATAGGAAAAGGTACAGTTTCATGACGGTACAGTTCACTGGTACAAGGTCTACTAAAAGGAGATCCATGAAAAGACTAAGCTTATTTCCACAGGAAACCATTTAAGTATCTCATATAAAATTGAATGACAGACGAATAGAACACAGTACTATGCAGTAGATATGTAAATAAAATAAAATGAGAGAACAAAAAAAAAGAAAAGAAAACAGTAAGTCTAAACAAACAGTAAGTATATACAAAGAAGGGGCAGGGGAGGGCAGGGTTGGGCTAGGTTAGTTTTTATTTTACCAGTTGCGAACGGCTGCTGCCTGTAAGTGGTTTTTCAGGGCAATTTTAAAGGATGCTAGTGATCCGCACTCCTTTATGGCCTTCGGTAAGGCTTTCCACATTTTGGTGGTATAGCAGAAAAACGAGTTTGACCCTTTGTTGGTTTTGACTCTGGGTTGAAAGTGATCTGTGGCGCTGCCTCTGGTGTTGTAATTATGGACATCCTTAATGTTTATAAAGTATTTTGACAGATACTTGGGTATCATAGTGGTGTAGTGTATCTTGTACACCAGGCCCATTGCAAGTTGCTGTACTTATTTATTCGAACCTTTTAGCAGTTCTTTTGCTTAGCTTTTTTTCCCTCTCAATAAAGTTTTCTTTTTTTTTGTAAAGCGACTTTGGGTATCTTGAAGCGCCATGTACCATTAGTCCCACAGACGGAGCTCTGCCACAGGGACCATGCAGCTGGGGACAGTGGTTCCCCTGTGTTCACACTGCAGGACAACTAGCTCTCTATGCTTCACCCCTCCATAACACTCCACTCCTTTTCCTCCCTCTCACATTCACAGCTTCATCCAGTCCCTCCAGTCTCCATTAGAACCTGTCGTTCAGTCACATTTTCCTCTCCGTGTTGTCCGTTAGGGCTGTCACGATTATGACCTTATTTTTACATGACGATTAATTGCAATTAAAGATTTGTGTTTTTGTTGTTGACACAATTACATTTCTGTTTGACTTGTAGGCTTTGATGAAGCACATGGCAGATATGACACATAACCTAAAATTACAAAGAAATTAAAAAAAAAGAATCCGATCTACAAGCTCACAACGTGTCGCATCGCGACGCGCTGTGAGCTTGTAGATCTGCTATCTCCACTATTTTTTTTAAATGTTTGAAAATAGGCCTATATTATCATTTTTCAACATGGAAACGACTGACGATTATGACAAAATAATTGTGATTAGTCGGTTATGTAATAATTGTGACAGGCCTATTGTCCATTCAACTTTATTTCTTCCAGTACTTCCGTCCCTCCTTCTCTGTGATAATGAGGGAGTGTGGGGGGGTGTGGGGGGTATAGTGGGGGGTGGTCTTGCTTCCCTGCTCTCGTGTCTCTCTATGAAAGCCGACATGGTTTAAATCCTGCGGCGACCCCGGCACCGGAGCAGATAGTCACTGTAGCGGAATGAATCCGGGAGCCGGCAGGTCTCACCCTTCAATGGAGCCTCACCCTGAAACCACAACCACAACCACAACACCAACACTGATGAACCCAGAAGCCTTCCCTCAACACGCCTTCACTAAGGATGATTTCAGCTGCCTCATCACAGAGAAAGAAATCCTCCTTCCTCCCTCCAAGTTCCTGCTACGACAGCCCCTCCCCACCGCATTATGCAGGATTTCACATGCCACTGATTTTGTTTTTCACAAGACGGGATATGAGGACAATGGCTTCAAATAGCGTGTTCTCCGCAGCATATTTAAAATGTCAACATCATTCAGGTCAACCGTCAAAATCAGCCACAGCGAGAGATAAAGGAGAGCAGGTGAAAGCTAATTAGACCGTGGACGGTGTGAGAAATTGGGGGCAATTTGTTCGAGGGATAGTGTCTTGGATATGGAATGTTTCCGCTTGTGTTGAACACGAGTAAGGATACACATAATGTGTTTCTGTGGTTGTCTAGTCATATTTGTTCTAATTTGTGATAATTCATAGTCACAAATTATGATCAAAACATCCACAAATTATACCAGTGAATATTACATCCTGTCCCTTAGTAAATGCCAGTGGTAAATGGTGTATTGTATTTATATAGCGCCTTTATCCAAGATTGTGCATTACATTCACCCATTCATACACCGATGGCAGAGGAAATCATGCAAGGCACCAAACCTGCCCGTCGGAAGCAATTAGGGGTTCAGAGTCTTGCTCAAGAACACCTCGACACTAACTCTGGGGGAGCCCGGGATCGAACTGGGAACCTTCCGGGTTGCCAAGTGGCCACTGTACCCCTGAGCCACTGCCACCCCAGTGTGTTCAACCACCACCCTAGCAGAGGTGCTGCAGTAAGCACTAAACAGTCCTAGAGGCAAAGGAAGCTGTGCGTCCCCAACGCAATTAAGCTCATAACAAATCAACTCAATTAAGCAGTCGAGTGCTGAGGTAAGGATTTACTGTAAAGGAAATACCACCCCCTAACTTCACCCTCTCACAACAGGGCCAATAAAGGTTGGCGTGGTTCACTCCTCTGACTCAGTGGTTCTCAACCTTTTCAGGCCACGACCCCCAAAAGAATCATCAGCTGCGTCTTGGGTTACATATAACCACAATAATATCATTATCAGACACAGCCCCTCTGCACATGAACTTGTACATCAAGTGTCTAAGTAGGGCAGGGCAAGTGGGTACCCCCACACTTACAAACATATGACTAGCACTGCAGCTTCGAGGAGCTCTAAGTAGCAACCTCATGCTGTCATTATAGGCCACCGTAAGTCGCCTCAGGCTACTTTGTCTATACCTGCACCAAAGGTGAGCCGTATACAACGGAGTGCAGAAACTTTTGAATAGGGCTATTTTGACAGGAACGGAGCACATGCAAAATTTACGGCACAGCATATTAGCTTGGCCATATAATTTGCGACATTGCCAATATATGTCTTTATCATCTGAGGTATTAAATTGTCACTTAGGAGATGCCCTTTATACACTTACACTTTATGTTGGTTTGTTTACTGTTGAGAGAGAAAACAATGTTGCACATTAAGCTAATCATCTGGGGACCCCCCCAAAATAATTTGGGGACCCTCCTGGGGTTGAGAACCCCTGCTCTAACTCAGTGGTTCTCAACCTGTGGGTCGGGACCCAAATTATTTTGGGGGGTCCCCAGATGATTAACTTAATGTGCAACATGTTTCTTTTCAGTCCACACTAAACAAACCAACATAAGGTTTTAAGTGTGTATAGAGGGTATCTGCACATTTCTCAAGTAACAATTTAAGGACTTTTTAATACTACTACTTTTAATATACTAATACTCTAAAATTACAAATTGTCAAATATTAGAGGCATAAATTGTGAAAATAGCCAATCTACATCCTCACAACGCCTTTGGAAGCATGTAGATCTGCTATTTTCACAATAAAACCGTGTTATACAAAATGTAATTCCTGAACTCTTGGTGCTCGTCAGGGTGGGGGGGTCCCCAGTTTAAATATGATTATTTTGGGGGTCGCGGCCTGAAAAAGTTGTTCTCAACCTTTTCAGGCCGCGACCCCCAAATTAATCATGTTTTAAGTGGGGACCCCCACAACCTGACGAGCACTAAGAGTTGAGGCATTACATTTTGTACAACACGGTTCTATTGTGATATTTGACAATTTGGCCAATGTTTAATTTGTCATTTTAGAGGTATTAAAAAGTCCTTAAATTGTCACTTTAGAAATGTGCCAATACCCTCTATACACTTACACTTTATTAGGCCTGTGACGATTCACTTTTTCCCGATTCGATTCGATTTCGATTCATTGGGTGACGATTCGATTATATCACAATTAATTGCGCTTTCCTGCGATTTGCGATTCGAATCACGATTATTGCGATTTTTCCCCAAAAATTACAGCTTTTTTATATTGAAACATTTTAAAACAATTCTAAACAATATAAAACATTAAAATTTGAATCATATACTTCAAAATCAATGCAGCCAAATAAAGTCAGTCAATCTTTCTGACATTTATTTCAGCCAAAGTGCCAGTGGTACAACATTACAACATGTTCCTGGTCAAGATGCCAGAAAACACAGAACACAACAGTCATAAATAAAAGATAAAAGAAAAATCGCTGTGCTGCAGGCACCGATCGATCACAGCATGAAATCCATAAATTCTTCTAATTTGTCACTGTAGCAGCATTTATATATTTAATGATTCCTCTTACTCAACATTGACATTGTATATATTAATTCAATTCAACTTTCGATTCTAGTCCTAGTCCTAGGAAAATTCCTCCAAAAGAAAAAAAGAAAAACGTTTTCCTATATTCATTATGTTCAAGGTTACTTGGTTATAATGGTTAATAACATATTCCTTTAAAAGCAGAATCAATAATAGGCCAAAGCCCTTAAGATTGTTTTTCTGTACACTATATTACACATTTGGGATCCTTGCTCTTGGCATGAAAATGTTTGAGAACCACTGTTCTTAAACAATATCAGACAGCAACATTTCTGTTTGACTGACATTCCCCATTTTTTTTTTTTTTATAGACCTGTTTGCTCGCAAAAACAGGATCTGGCAACACCTTTTTATAGACCTGTTTGCTTGTTTCTGTGTCAGAAACTGAATGGCAACGCTTCATCCTCCTTTTTAGCTGCTAAACGTTAGCTCCTATGGAAATGACTGTTTTAAACTCTATAAGGGAATTACAAACTTTATCCTTCGATCAACAACAACTGTTGTCCATATCTACTCCAATGGCTTTGGAATTATGTTTTTTTTTTTGGGAAGTTTTACAGCAACGTGACTGAGTAGTTATCTCTCATGTCGCACACAGAGAGGGAAGGAGAGAGACGTTAACTGGAGCCTGCACGCACGCACACACACACACACACGCACAGACACACACACACTCACACACACACACACACACTATGTCAAATTAGGGTCATTCTAAACGAGCCTCGTTAAACACCGCTGGCTGGCAATAGTGTTGAAAACGCATCGTGTTCACTTCCAAGCAACTTGGAGCATAACATTGTGGATTTTACTTTGAGATGACAACAGCTACAAAGGTAAAAGTAAGCTACTTATATTATGATCTATGATGAATTATTCCAGTGTCAGTGGTGTATGTATCCAAGAGCAGAGCAGTTTTCTCTCTACTCCGTGTGCGTGTGTGTAGAGGGGAGAAACGTGGCTCACAGAGAAGTGAACTGCCGCACGCATGCACATTGCACACACACACACACACACACACACACACACACACACACACACACACACACACACACACACACACACACACACACACACACACACACACACACACACACACACACACACACACACACACACAGAGAGAGAGAGGGGGAGAGAGAGAGAGAGAGAGAGAGAGAGAGAGAGAGAGAGAGAGAGGGGAGAATAACGGCTCTCCTCTGTCTTTCGCTTTTTTTTCTTTTTTTTTATAAAATCGGGAAAATCGATTCTGAACTTTGAAAATCGATTAATTGAATCGCCGGCCTTAACATCGCGATAATATAGTGAATCGATTTTTTTGCACAGGCCTACACTTTATGTTGGTTTGTTTACCGTTGAGTGAAAAAACAATGTTGCACATTAAGTTAATCATCTGGGCACCCCCCAACATAATTTGAGGACCCCTCTGGGGGTCCCGACCCACAGGTTGAGAACCACTGCTCTAACTGACTGGAAGAACATGACTCTGCCCCCTGCTGGGCTCTGTGAGCAGTGGCACTAATAAGCCTGGTGTTCATGTTCTGCCTTGCGTCTCCTCTCATGACTGTGCCTCAGACTGTAAATCCCTCTCCAGTGGTTTGTTAATTAAACATGGAGGACACATGGGGCTCAAGACGCTGGCCAGGCCCAACGGGGGGAAAAGGACACGAATACTGATGTCTGACTGGATTAAGAAGCTTGTTACTCAACAGCTGTTCCTCCCGCGGAGGACAGTAGAGAAAGAAAGAAGAAGAAAGAAAGAAGTCACTTTTGACACACATGCGCACACGCACACACACACGTACAGTATGTGGTGTATGAAGGCAGACAGACACAAAGACAAACAGTTGCGCTCATGCATGTTCGGTTCTCTCTCTGTGTGTGTGAGAGAGAGAGAGAGAGAGAGAGAGAGAGAGAGAGAGAGAGAGAGAGAGAGAGAGAGAGAGAGAGAGAGAGAGAGAGAGAGAGAGAGAGACAATTCCTATTGTCCTATACAGTTTGCATGCTCTGAAAAGAATAAATAACTTTTTTTTTCCTATAGATTATTCAACCCATGGAGACTTCAATTCATGGATATGTGTTTGGTTATATCCATGATTGGTTATATCAAATAATTTGATGACCAGCAGTGATTCCCTATGGAGACACAACTGCTTTGTTCCCCATGGAGATACAAAGAGTCTCCTCAAAATATTGGCTTAGGAATGCGACAAAAACGAAAAGAATATTCCCGAATTCAAGTAAATGGTTGTAATCGATAGGGGGAAAAAAGTCATTTTGGGGGTGAACTATGCCTTTAACCCAATAGACGGCAGGTAAAGTGAACTGCTTTTTTAATGCAGAAAAAAAAAATCCTATAGCAATATATCGTCATTGTCGGGTGGAAACCTTGTATGTTTTGTATTTATCATTTCAAAATTAACTAAACTGTCTTTTTCTGTATGTGGTTTTCTGGCTTGGCAGTTTGTTGTTTGAAATAAATAAAAAGTAAAAAAGAAAAAAAGAAAAAAAAAGAACTAAACTAGTGAAAACAGCCGATCTACAAGCTGTGCGAGGCGTTGTGTGCTTGTAGATCTGCTGTTTTCACTACTTTTGTGCGACGGCCTTGTATGATGAAGCAGGGCTTTTCTTGGCGAAAAAACTGATTTGAAACTTGGAGATACAAGGTTTCTGCCCAACAAAGACGATATATATTCCTGTGTAGCCTGGAATATATTTTATAATCTGAATGAATGTTTCATTTGTGTGTTGTCTCGTGGCCAAATGCAGAAAGCCCAGACGTACCTAATAAATAGCACAATGAAGATTTATGAAATCTGTTTCTTTAGCCATCTGTCTCTCTTTGTCTCTGTCTGCAGGACTGACAGTTTCAATGAACATGAAAGGGGGCGTCGATATGAAAACAATAACATAACCTACATTCTCCTGCATGTGATTACGGACGTCTGGATATCAGAAACAATAGACCAGTGGTTCTCAAAGTGGGGTACGGGGACCTCCAGGGGTCCTTGAGGGGGCTCCCAAGAACAATGTGTTGATATAGCAGCAAAATCAGTTTAACCACTTTAACCCTATACATCGGCTAATAAAAAATGTGCTGATCTGCTATATTCAAAACATCTTGGAATACTTTTTAACAACAAAAATCTTGTAAAAAATATTTTCAGATGGGCGTCCATGGCCAAATTAAGTTAATTTGGGGGTCCTTGACAAAAAGGTTTGAGAACCACTGCAATAGATGACCCAATGGCCATGGCATGTAGACTGGAGATTGGTACGGGTGACCCATTTTTCACCCAGTGTCAATTATCTAATGTAATCCTGGGTGCTACACTCCCTCTGCCAACCTGGGGAGACAACGGACTGACCTCATGCTTTCTTCTATGCATGAGGAGTCCAAGCTGCTTCCTTTCACCTGACAGGGGGGAGTTTCCCCGGTTGGACGTAGCGCGTGGAAGGAACACATTATTACAACCAGTTCCTTTCCCCTCCATCAGGCGCCCTGGCTGGCCAGGGGGGGCAGTATAGAGACCAGGATTACTGCATGTTTTGTGAGGGTACCTACCCAAGGAGACACGGGGAGAACATGCAAACTCCACACACTTTTTGCCCAACCTCACCGAGGGTGTGGGCACTGATGACGCAGAGGAGAGAACACGCCCACAGCGTCCCCGGCGGGAATCGAACCCAGGACCTAACTGTGAGACTGCGCCACCGTGCCCCCTGGGGGGGAATGTTTTTTTAAAGGGGGACACACACTGGCTGCGGAGGGCGTGCGTCAAAATAGGCGCCCGTTATTTTCAATGAACATACCCACGGTCCCACACCGGCGCACGTTCACGCCTCGCCCTAAACAAGTTAGTATTGTTGTAAAGGTGCAGTTTCTATCAACTTATAACCATAGATAAACTGAAACCTATTTTAATATTTTTATCGCCTCAAGGTTGGCCTACTGTAATTCACTATATCTGGGGCAGACACAGTCCACCATCTCCCGTCTACAGATGGTCCAAAATGCTGTGTAATAACTGGAACAAAGCATATTACCCCTGCTTTGGCACAACTGCATTAGTTACCAGTAAAATGTAGGACCGAGTCACGGCACCCCGTCTTAATGTGTAAATGGAACATGGTCTATGTGTTGCTATTGTCTCTTGGAAAGCACTTTTGGTCAACTGCTGTTGTTTCTAAACGTGTAAAGTACATGACATACAGTAAGAACAGTAAGCTCCTAACCTCTGCTCTCCTCCTGTCTTCTTTCTCTGAGCCAATGGGGCATGTGGGTGTATGGGGAGTGGTGTGTGTGTGTGTGTGTGTGTGTGTGTGTGTGTGTGTGTGTGTGTGTGTGTGTGTGTGTGTGTGTGTGTGTGTGTGTGTGTGTGTGTGTGTGTGCGCGCGTGCGTGCCGTGCACGTGTAAAAGAACTTGCCAACACAGTCTCTGCGGAGCTGCCATTTCTCACTGCAGTGGAAGGATTTTTTCTTTTCAGCTTCATAAATGCACATAAATAGCGGGAAACGAGCGCTGGGTGCAAAGTACTAAATAAGCAAGAGAGGAGGATGAACAAAAAAAGCAACCAATGCAATCTTTTGATTGAGTTAGCAGGAAGCTTTTCTGCTGCTCTCATCACTTTTCTAGGTCAACGTTCCAGAGCCTGTGCTTAAAGATCTCACACAACAACATATGCCAACTGGCCAGGTTTTTACACAGGGGCAACAAAGTAGACCCGCCTGTTGTTGTTAATGCCTGCTGGGGTTATCCCTGCATCATCATCATCTCTGTCTGGGCTCATTCCCTCTCTCTGTCTCTCTCTCAGTCTCTCTCCCTGTCTCCGTCTCGATATCATCAGACCAGTTCAGTTCAGTCAAGCACCAAGACTAAAAGTATTGAAATAATATACCACAAGGGCACTGTAATAAGCTTTATATATACTAGCCCTTACCCGTTCAAAGATATGAGCTCTGAAATGATGTGCAGTGTGAGGGTTATGGGGTGCACTGTGCACACAGTATATGAGGGATGGAAAGTAACTTTAACTGGTGCTTACATGATAATATTTAGGAGCATCAATGTAAGAAATACCCGTTTCGTTTAATGGCTATAGAGATACTGTACCGATCTGCATGATTTTTGGACAACATCTGTAACAGGGCCATGACACTCTCCCTCTCTCTGTCTCTCTCCCTCAAAACAATATGCTGAACCTACACTTAAGGGTCTACTTATTGAATGAATGATTCAGGGGCTCCTGCGACCGCAAGCTTATAAAAAAACCACAACATCACACCCAGCACCTGGTGGTAATATGTCTCATAAAAAGAAAATGAGACCTTTAGAGAGGCATACGGTAAATGATGTCCAATCATCCGAGCACATTCTACCGTGAATGCAAAAAAAAATAAGACATCTGTGGCCTCTGGTGGCTCATTCATTCATTACCCATGCAGGAGATGATGTGTGCCCGTTCCCTGCTCATGAATGTGAGCCTTTGCATTTATCTGTCCGGGTTCCGCAGGCCATGAGGGCTCCAACCTCTGTGCCACCTGCTGATGCAAACCATGTCGAGAGGCCAACGCAGCAGATGCTGGCCCAGGTGCTGTGGCTCACATACCTGCCAAAACGCCTCCCGTCTGAATTCCCGACGAGGCAACGGAATGGCGGACAGAAGGGAGGGAGGGTTTGAGATTGTAAGGGGCAATGACGCATGTCCCAGGATTCATTCAGGATTCATCCCCAAATCTTCGCTCTCCACTCGTTTTTCTATGACACCAAAGGGCAAACATGTGCAAGGGGTTGTGGGAAGGGAGACGGTGCAAAGCAGTGGTGTAAAAAGATACATTTGATGTTATCTTTTATTAACACGTTATCCGTGTTTCGCGAGTCAAACCGCATTCATCAAAACACAAGGCTGCATGGCGCCGTGTGTCTCTTCTTCAGTAAATCTCACATACATATACATACATACACAACACGTTGTTCTTGTGTTGCGGTTTAGTATTTCTGTGTGAGCTATTAATGAAGATCACCATTTGCATTTGGCCAAAGGAGAAAAGACCAAACAAACACCATGCCCATCAACACGCCTGCAAGCAGCCGACAGGTGAGCGCGTCAGCAAGCCTATACGAGTAGAGCCACAACCGGAGAGACCAAGACAACAATGAAAGAAAGAAAGAAACTAAGCTGGAAATCCCCCCGCTGTGCACAGAGGGGGATCACGATTCGCCTTGACAAGGCAGGGCGGGCGGGCATGAGGCAGCACAGAAACCTTTGAGGGACGTTTTTCCGTTACATTTCTCTTTTTTTTTTTTTATTTCAAGTTCCCCAACTCAAAACTTTTGATATCTCTAGTGTGCCATGGAGACGCTCCGAGGCTCACAGGTTTGATAACTTTAAACACCTACTTATTAAAGTGTGATATCTACAGCTGCAAAGGAACCAACACAGCCAGGGTCTGACTCCATATTGCTGATGTGTTTTATAAAACCTCCCCACAGTGGGAAGAACTCAGTGTCTAACAAGAGTTTGTCTCACTACTGATGACCTTCTGCGTTAACGACACTGAGGATTTTGGTCTAAACTTGCTGTGGGCTCAGTGAGAGAAATACCATGACAGAGAGAGGCAGAGGAGGAGAGAGGAAGGAGGGAGAAGGACTGAAAAGAAAGAAATAGCTTTTGGCATGAAACTATTTACCCCCGAAGCTGTGGAAGGGGATGGGAAGTGAGATGAATGTTATTTCACGTTATTATTCCATGTTATATGACATCATAAAACCGAAGTGACACTTGCTGACAGCACTGCCCAAAATCATCACGTCAGTGACCCGGCACCATGCCGGATCACGTCCCTATACAGTCTTTGCCCCGCCGGGTGAGGTTTTACGGACCGGCGGCGGGATTGTCTCTACGTTGCCGACGTCTCGCCTCGGCACTGTCGGCAGTCATCCCTCACACAAGACAGGCCTGACCGCGCATGTCACGGCCGGGGAAATAGCTGGGACAATTGGCTGAGCTCGGGAGAGTAAACAAAACCACCGGTGGAGCAGGAAACCATGAAGGAATATTCATAAAGATTATTCATGGATGCCTGTCAGCGGGGTGACAAATCTGGCAGGTAATGGTTGCAGCGGATGACAGAGTGAGCCCTGAGCTCCACTAAATGGACAGGCAGGCATCACAGCAGAACAGACCTGAGCCTGCATTATGTCACCGCCGTTTTCCATCTCATCCATAATCAACAAGCCTGCATTTAGGCTTTACAATGAAACAGGATTCAGCATCATCAATCCCACATGATGTTCCCCACAAGGGGCTAATCTGAACGGTGATGGGCATGATTACAGTATCAACGGCTAAAATATATCCTACAAACCGGTTATAGCATGAGTAGTGTTTTCTATACAGCTGTTGAGAATGTTTACCATAAGGCAGAGTAAACCCATGGCAATACTGTAACACTCCCCTTCCCTTGATGACCACACAGGAAGCTAGATAGCATTCTTAGGTTTTAGAAAAGTTTTTTGCACACATACTCCTTGGCTGGCAAATCACAACCTCCGCCCCCTATTTCTCACATGGCCCTCTTCTAGCGCCACCATCAGGTCGATTTTTGTAACACATTTTTGGACACTGCTCCTACCGATTTTGGCCTAAAATCACGCAAAGCGTTACACTGTATCTCTAAATTCATGTCATCAACATGGATCTGTCCCATTTCCCATATTCCCTCCGGATTGGCTACGATTGCCTTCTAAAGTGTGTGTATTCGACCTGATGGTCGCTTATCTCACGATTAGGGAGTATACCGGTATTCCTATGCATTTGTTATATTATTGTTGATGTACTGACATTTTATCTTGCTTATTATACTGATGTATTACCTTCTTATAGTCGCCTTGAATTAAACACGTCTGTTAAATTGTAAATTGTATGAGAAAATCGAACTTAAACCCACCGCATTTCAAACTTTAAGAGCATGTATTTCTGTGGTTTGACTGCATTGGGGCCAGCTGCTGGTGCAGTTGCTCTCAAAGAGGCATTGTCACAAAGAGTGAGTTCTATGTGGAGAATGTGTGACAGCCAGGTGGTACGATGGAGCACGGTGCCATGCAGGGGAGGAACGTTTGATCTCCTGTTCTGTCTGGGGACTTCCTAAAAAAGAAAGAATAAAAACTTGGAGGAAAGTGCAGGCTCTGGCTGTCTGATCATGTCTACACACATCTAACACAGTTCAAAGTCTGGACACTTTTCAGCTCTCCCTGTTCTTTTTGTTGCTGCAGCAGCAAGTGTAGCCCAGCCAGCGCTACTGTATGCGTTCATACGTTTAGCAGCGCTCTGCATATCTGTCACGGACGCCAACCTCAGAAGAGGGATAAGCCAGTGCTTTTAGAGCAGTTCACTTCAGAGGTCGGCTGATTTGTGCCTCCTACAGGGAGGTCTTTAGCCTTCTCCACAATTCAGCAGTTCTTTTATATTTCTGCACTAGCGCCGGGTCATTACACATATCCCTAGGCCTGTCAGGGCCAGGGGTGGGCGATATGGAAAAAATACAGTATCAGATATGTGTCTAAGCGGTATCACGATACACGATCTTATCACGATTCTTTTTCATGTTGGTTTGTATGGTTATTTGTCATGTTACTTAACTCATTGAGTGCCAGCCTATCACCACTAGAGGGCGCCCAGTGACCAGAGAATAATAGAGATATGCTGGTAATGCATGCCCAAGCCCTGGAGCCATGACTTGCCTGAACACTTTCCTTTGTGCATGTACAGGAAGAGGATGAAGTTAGCTTGAAGTTAGCTATTGGCTACCAAGCATTTTAGAAGCCTTATTTTCGTCAACTTAGCCATGATTAAACCTTGCACACCTCATGCATGGGAAAAAAACAGAGAAGAATGAGCTCTAAAAAATCCAATGCAATCCTGGATTGCATTGGAGTGGATTTGTGCAGTTTGTTCACAGCTTTCAAACAAAAAAATCCGATTGGAAATCCGTTCAGGCATTCTTGAGATAATCGCCATTATGTTTTACATGTAATGTAAACAAAAATGGCTGCCCTGTATGTTAGATGGGGTTGTATGGGGGTGGAACATGCAAAATCGCGATTGAAATCATGTTCACCAGATTTGATGGGGTCCAAAAAAAAAAAGAAAAAAAAATTCAAAATTTTTTTTTTTTTTTTTTTTAAAGCCGAACTTGTTCGGGATCGGCACTCTACGATACGCTAATAAAGCCGAACTAGTTCGGGATTGGCACTCAAAGAGTTAACAGTAAAACCACCTAAAAGGTAACAAAAACTAAAAGAAAAACATCCTTTTGGGAGGTCTAAATAAATTGACCCTTACAAGTATGTAACTCTGACAGTATACAAATGAAACCAAATGGACCCGTTTGTATACTGTTGAGGGGTTGAGGGGAGACCTTGACATTGTAAAGTTTGAGAACTACTGAACTACATTGTGTCCTCTCAACGATATTTATCACCATATCGCCCACCCCTAGCCTGTCACAATAATTACATAATTAATGTCTGATCGCAATTACTTGAGATAATTAGTGTGGTTGCTATAGGCAACCAGACTATTCTTAGTTAGACCTTCCTAGTTGTAGTTATTTTGCATCAGAATCGTTTCCATTAATCTAATTTATATAAATTCCTCTGTTGAAAAATTGCACAAATAGCAGATCTACAAGACATGTTGTGAACTTGTAGCCACTAGAATTTCGGGCCCCCTTTGGGGGCCCTCAAATCTAGAGCTCCCTGAGAAAAAAAATTCTTTTGAGAAAAAGTTTTTTGAAAAAAAAAGTTTTTTGAAAAAAAAAAGTCTTTTGAAAAAAAAAAAGTTTTGGCCTAATTGTGTTATTATTATTACTATAATAGGCCTGCCAATGTTTTATTTTCATTATTTCAATGTTTTCATTTTAGCAACACACACACACACACACCCCTACACACACACACACACACACACACACACACACACACACACACACACACACACACACACACACACACACACACACACACACACACACACACACACACACACACACACACACAGTATGTTGCTGTGAAGAGGTGAGTGGGCCGAACTCTAGATGTGTGGCCCGAAGGGCCGCCAACTTCTTGGGCTCTCGGCGCGGCCGTCACTGCTGAAGCAAACTGTAACCTGATACTTTGCTGACGAAAATTGCGTAGGAGACACTCTGGGGAAAGATTTGCATAGCAAACCCACACATTACTTTTCTACAAAGTGTACATCGTGCGAATACAATAGCTTCAGGAGAAGCTGCTAGGAACATTGGGGTAAAAATGCGCGATTTTTGTGCAAAAGGTGGAGTCTTTAGATGCAGTGTAAATGTGATTCTATCGCGGAGTTGCCTAAAAGTAATCGAAAAATAATCGCTGTCAATTAGTTGTAGGGATAATTCTTTGCTGTTTTTGAATGGGCTGGTCTTCATAAAGCAAAATAAATTTGTAAAAGGAAATAGCAGATCTATAAGATCTACTTGAAGGTCTGCCATTTATCTTTTAAAATGTCATGGAAACGATTGTGAATTATTATGGAAATAATTGTGAATGACCGGGAGATTATATGTATAGTCAGGGACCCACAGGCCCAAAAGCTCAAGGAATAGGGTTGAACCTGTGATGTCTTGCCGTACATTTTATTTCTGTTTTATCTATTAGTTTGGTCATTAAGGTCCACAGAATGAGAGGCCTGCTCTGACGGAAACATCAAAAGAAAAGTGAAAAAGGTGATCATTTTTCACAGTTTTGGGGGGCCATTTTTAGACCAAGGAATGTTTTTTGTGCAAAACAAATGCTTGCAATCGATTCAGAATTATGAAAAACACCTAGTTTGACCCCTTGCATGCTACTTAAAACAGATATATTCTTTTTTTATATATATTTCTCTTTTCCTGTATAGTGGAGTCAATGGGACAGTGAATATACAAATGGCCATAACTATTTTTCGCGATGTTTCCGGCAGAGCAGGCCTCTACATTCTGTGGACCTTAATAACCAAACTAATAGATAAAACAGAAATAAAAAGTACGGCAAGACATCACAGGTCATCTCACATTCTGGGTGACAGGGTCCCCGGCTAGTAATACTTGTGACGGGCCTATCGGTGACGACTGCAAGGCCAGGCAGCCTCAGGTGCCTCTAGATTACCAACGGCGTGTTAAGTGAGCGTGTCTAAAACACAGCAAATTAACTCAAGCGTCTGAAGAAAAAAAGAACAACGTCTAGAGACCCTCTGACAGGCAGAGTGTTGTTGCCTGCTGGCATGATTCCATCTGCTCAATAATGATTTGTTGCTGTAGAGTGAAGAAGCAACACGTTCGTACCACCTGGAGCTGTGAAGTGACAGCTGACGGATCCCAAGAGGCCCAGGAGGGCCCTGGAGGTCCAGAGCCAAGGTGATCTGGCACCGCTGGCATCTCCATTAACAACGTGCGGTGGTGACACAGGTAAGACACAACGCCACTGTGTGACACGACAGACAAGTAGCGGTC
Organism: Nannobrachium achirus; assembly: GCF_963921795.1. NCBI lineage: Eukaryota > Metazoa > Chordata > Actinopteri > Myctophiformes > Myctophidae > Nannobrachium > Nannobrachium achirus. The sequence continues at coordinate 19,726,938 of NC_137819.1, forward strand.
CAGGCTAATCAGCATCATCAGCAGAACGTTGTAAGGACATGCTCATTGTTATCAGTGCCAGGTTTCTAATACAGCCTCTGGCACTGACCATGTACAGTACATGGTATCTGCATCAACTTCTCTATAGCATTACCAACCGTGACTGGCTCTATACGCATTCACACATTATAGGCAAGGCACACAGTACGCATGCAAACACACTTAGAAGCACAAATAATTATTCTGTTTGTTGTCTAGAACAAGGTTTGTCACTCTGTACAATAGGGATGGGACTATATCAAAATGTCATATCACGATTATAAATCACAAAATAAATCACGATGTACGATATTATCGCGATAATCAAAATCCATTATCCTGGGGCAGAACATTTGCCACAAAATAGGAGATCTACAAGCTCACAACACGTCGCAACGCGGAAACAAGACGAGTGAGTACCTTTTACCAATTATAGAGGGTTGGTTTAAGTGGTACCGGATATGCAGCTCGGCAAATAAAAGGTGATCCCAGAGCATGGCAGAGGACAATATCACGATATATTAAATCTCCACAATAAGATTATCGTGAGTGTTTTTTATCATGATAAACGATAATATCGCTTTTCGTCCCATCCCTACCTGCAATGGTAGGCTCATGTCGCTAGTCGCTACGTGAGTTAACAGTGCCCGGTATGATCGGGAAGACCTGTTGCAGAGAAGTGGAAAAAGCAACACTATAAAGACAAGATTTGGTTCAGCACTTTGTGATTTGTGAGGCTTTGTTCACAAACTGCACGCCCAACATGCTATTAACCACTAATGAATGACACTTGAGGGGTGGCATAGCTGAATGGTTAGGGATCCCGCCTGGGGAACCAGTGTCGTTGCGTGTCCCTGAGCAAGACTCTTCACCCCTAATTGCTCACGCCCTCCTTGTGGGCAGCGAATCAGCTGTGTTGGGCTGAAAATACTGAATTTCCCCCTCGGGGAGGAAGTAGGTAACTATTATTATTAATGACCAGGGCGACCAAGCCGTAATTAGGCTATGTTTACTCAACAGTGCACATTGCAACCTTCACGTATTGAACTGGAAACAGCATTTTTAGTTTGTAAAACCAGGACATCCCTTTGGTCCGTCTCTCTCTCCACTATGTCACTGTTTAGATCTAGGAACATGGGCACAGTGCTGTCATGTCACTGAGGCTCCTGTAAAGTAGCAGGACTCCGCTTTGACAGAGACAATGCAGCCTGTCAGAGGCATTTCTCCATGTTCCTGACCACACTGACACTCTGCTTCTCTCCCAGGAAATATACTTTAGCAGCAAAACATCCACTGTCATGGCCCCACACTCGACCCACATTGATAAGAGAAAATCAGTTTTTCGATAATATAGAAACAGAAATATACGAAAGCATTGAAGCTTGCCAAAGGTGCATTGGTTACTTGCAGAACTGGGAACTTCTGGAGTCTTCAGAATCAGCACCAATGATTAATATGAATTCCTCATTTTGTTTTTCTTTTGGGCACCTTGACATAGTTAGTAAATATGTCAAGGTGTGTATAGTGCAGGTTTTCAAAGGGAAACATGTATTATTATGGATACTAGAAGCGGTCTAGTCGGCGACCTGGCCAACTCGGGAACTATGTAAATAGGGAATGAATGCCCCGCCCTTTAATGCAAATCCCATTATACTGTTGTCATAGGACCCGTTTTGACCATCTGTGTCCATTTATGCCCATATATGGAGATATCTGTATCTGTCTGTCTGTCGGCGTCCATTTTATGTCCATATATGGAGATCACTGCAGATATAGTTCTGGGTCCATTTTATGCCCATATATGCCCATATATGGAGTTATCTGTCTATCTGCGTCCATTTTATGCCCATATATGGAGATCTCTGTATCTGTCTGTCTGTGTCCCTTTTATCCCCATTATGGAGATCTCTGTATCTGTCTGTGCCTCCGACTGTGTTGCAGACACATGTGCTGGTTCCCCCTTTAATGCAAACCCCATTATACCTGTTGTCATAGGACCCGTTTTGACCATCTGTTTGCCTGTGTCCATTTATGCCCATATATGGAGTATCTGTCTGTGCCTCCGACTGTGTTGCAGACACAGTGCCGGTTCCCCCTTTAATGCAAACCCCATTATACCTGTTGTCATAGGACCCGTTTTGACCATCTGTTTGCCTGTGTCCATTTATGCCCATATATGGAGATATCTGTATCTGTCTGTCTGCGTCCACTTTATGCCCATATATGGAGATCTTTGACCATCTGTTTGCCTGTGTCCATTTATGTCCATATATGGAGATATATGTATCTGTCTGTCTGCATCCATTTTATGCCCATATATGGAGATCTATGCAGACACAGTGCCAGTTCCGGAAAATGCTGATGTCAGACATCAGAATCCGAACCTGGGGTTTGCATTAAAGGGGGAACCGGCACTGTGTCTGCAACACAGTCGGAGGCACAGACAGATACAGAGATCTCCATAATGGGAATAAAGGGACACAGACAAACAGATGGAGGAGGAGACAAACTTAATGCAAACCCCATTATACCTGTTGTCATAGGACCCGTTTTGACCATCTGTTTGCCTGTGTCCATTTATGCCCATATATGGAGATATCTGTATCTGTCTGTCTGCGTCCACTTTATGCCCATATATGGAGATCTTTCACCATCTGTTTGCCTGTGTCCATTTATGCCCATATATGGAGATATCTGTATCTGTCTGTCTGCATCCATTTTATGCCCATATATGGAGATCTATGCAGACACAGTGTCAGTTCCGGAAAATCCTGATGTCAGACATCAGAATCCGAACCTTTCGTGCTGGTTACAGAAAATCGTGTATCGGGTCGGGTCGAGGCCGAGCACTGCACTACCTGCTGTGGTGGGGAACGCGTGTGCCGAATTTGAAATAGGGAATGAATGCCCCACCCTTTAATGCAAACCCCATGAATGCCCCACCCTTTAATGCAAACCCCAATATACCTGTTGTCATAGGACCCGTTTTGACCATCTGTTTGCCTTTGTCCACTTATGCCCATATATGAAGATCTCTGGACACACAGTACCGGTTGCGGAAAACTCTGATGTCAGACATCAGCTCCGCATACAGGCATTCATTTTATTCCCATATATGGAGAACGCGCGTGCCGGTGGGACGAACGGTTCTCGAGATATGCGGATTACATACATACACACTCACAGAGATTTTTTGTTGACTCATGTGGCGTACGTGATGTCAGAGCCTTTTATGAGGTGATGTCACAAATCTCACAATGAGTCAGCGCTTGCACCGATTTCCGCCCCTGTATCTGCCCATATGCCCATATATGGAGATCTCTGTATCAGTCTGTGTCCCTTTTATGCCTATATACGGAGATATCTGTCTATATATGCCCATATACTGTATGGAGATCTCTGTATCTGCCCATATGCCCATATATGGAGTTCTCAGTCTTATGCCCATATACGGAGATATCTGTCGGTTCGAGGCAAGGCCCGGCACTGCAGTGATGTCACAATGAGTCAGCGCTTGCGCCCGGCACTGCAGTGATGTCACAATGACCGATTTTGCGCCGATTTCCTCCGGAACAGCCTGATGTCAACAATCAGCCCCGCATAAGGAGATTCCGAACGTTTCGCGCCGGTTAGGGAAAACCGCGCGTCGGGTCGGGTCGAGGCCCGGCACTGCACTCCGTGCCGCGGCGGGGAGCGCGCGTGCCGAATCTGAAGCCGGTGGGACGAACGGTTCTCGAGATACGCGGATTACAAACACACACGCAGAGACTTCTCGCATTTATAGATAGATAAATAAGTAAACACAGTGATTATCTGCCAAATACATGGAAATTGTATATTGACAAACCTGCACCTTGACATGAACCCAGAGATTACACACATTTATTGATAGATCAATGTAGCTATATGTAAAGGAAAAGCAATTAAACCCCTCCTTTTAATTTTTTCTTCTTAAAAATGCTAAATACAATGCACAAGTAGGTAGTATCGATACAATCGATTCTTTGGACTGCCGATTCGATAAAAATTCTTACGATACGATTCAATTTTAGCTGTTTTCATTTCGATATACTTTGATTTTTTAAGTTAAAAATTATATTTCGATGCAGTTACTATATCGTTACACCCCTAATATTTACGAATGCCGCTTGCTTGGCCAAAAAAACATTTTGGTCCAAATGTACCGGACAAACTCATACCGTGACTGGGGCCTAACAGTCAAGGCAATTAAAATTCCTTAAAAGCCATCAAAGAAGCATAATAGAAGAGTTTATTGACTCCTACCTCTGCCAGGCTGCTTTAATCATACCGACTCAATCACCCAAACTGCATGAATGAATAGTGTGTGTGTGTGTGTGTGTGTGTGTGTGTGTGTGTGTGTGTGTGTGTGTGTGTGTGTGTGTGTGTGTGTGTGTGTGTGTGTGTGTGTGCGTGCGTGCGTGCGTGCGTGCGTGCGTGCGTGCGCTGCTGACCCAAACCTAGAATGAGCAAGCACAGACTGTCTGGAGAAAACATTATGCAATCCATCCAACGGAGGTATGCTAATGTGAGAGGTCTGAATTCAAACTTGGGGTGGTTGATAACTTTACTCGATTTGAGTTTCATAATATGTAACGTTTTTAGCATAATGCACGACAGCATTAACTAACAGAAGCGTTTTTGTTAATTACATTATTCCGGGGAGATATTATAGACAATAGTGAGATTGTGTTTGAATTGAGTTAACAACTTAAAGTTGTACCATGTAACTTTTTTTATAAAACAAATCTTAAAATTGTCCTAACTGTTAAATCGCTAAAGTTTTAGAACACCCACTCCGTGAATTTCAGCCTGTAAAGCCTTCTCTATATATATGTAAACTGTGATCCTTGCCGGGGACCGGATCTCGCGCCAAAATTGCGTCATCACTACCGGCCAATCACAGCGAGGGTTATACAACTGCCGGCCAATCACAGCGCATCTTGAAGTGGGGTATGGCAGCCATATTTGTTGTCGCCCGTTTGTACCATCCCTTCTCTAGGTAATTTCGCCTACCAGGCAGGGTGAAGGAGTCCGTATCTCTGGAATTACTGAACGCACAGGAACAAGGGACCCCTCAAAAGATAAATCTCAGCGAGGTGGAGGCAGACGCGGGGGTCTGAAGGTACGAAAAACGGCCGAAAGACGCGGATGCGACCGCGGTTTGCTATAGGGCTAATGACCACTAGTTGGGCATCTTACACAGTATAGCTTTAACATAGATAGATTATAGTACTTTTTAGCATTTACAAAGATGGATGCAGGTTATTTAAGGGCGCTTGTTCCTTAAATAACAAATGATCAGACACCAAAATGTAATTCCAAAGCATTTTTGTGTGTGTGTGTGTGTGTGTGTGTGTGTGTGTGTGTGTGTGTGTGTGTGTGTGTGTGTGTGTGTGTGTGTGTGTGTGTGTGTGTGTGTGTGCGTGCGCATGTTCGTGTATGCGTGTGTGAGGCTATTTTCTCTTGACACACAGCACACAGGAGATTTACAATTTAGGCATTTACAGTAGCAGACGCTCTTAATCCAAAGTGATTTACAATAAGCAAGGTAATACATCAATACAATAAGCAAGGAAGCAATCAATAAGTGCTATGCAAGGGCTTAGGTGGAGTCTGAAGAGGTGAGTCTTCAGGCCACGGCAGAAGCTACGGAGTGAGTCTGTAGTTATAATGGAAGCTAGGGAGTGAGTCTGTTGTTCTAATGGAAGCTAGGGAGTGAGTCTGTAGTTCTAATGGAAGCTAGGGAGTGAGTCTGTTGTTCTAAGTGCAGCAGGGAGTTTATTCCACAGTTTGGGGGCCAAGAGGGCAAATTGTCTAGGACGAGTGGATTTTTGTCCTGGGACTTGAGTATACAATTACAAATGGAACAAGTGGACACCTTACAGGTCCATTTGATTTTACAGTGAACCACTGTGTAGTCTTCTCATGTAAAGATCTCTCACACAGCCTCCAATCTGGTTGTGTTTCACGTTGCATGTGAGTGCTGTTCCGCATGAGTGGGAGACGTGAATTCATTCTTAGATTACGTTTCTCTCCTCTGCCAGACTAACAGGCAGTGGTGGAAAAAGTACTCCAATGTTTTACTTACAGTAAGTAAAAGTATCAATACTGCTGCAATACAGAAATACTATGTTACAAGCAAAAGGCCGGAATTAAAAATGTACTTGAGTAAAAGTACAAATGTTTTAAAGTGTATACAAACCTAGACGATCTACAAGCTCACAATGCGTTACAGCGGGTCATATATACATTTTGAAATGTATATATGAATTTGTTTTTTGCTTTGTAATAATAATCAAAATCTACAAAGTAACTAGTAACTAAAGTTTTCAAATAAACGTAGTGGAGTAAAAGTACAATATTTGCCTCTGAGAAGGAGTAGTAAGAAGTATTGGAAATTGGAGTTACTCAAGTAAAGTACAAATAACTCAAAATTGTACTTAGTACTTAAGTAAATGTACTTAATTACTTTCCGCCACTGCTAACAGGGCTGCATGGTCACGCATGCACGCAGGCACCTGTGGAGGTCAAAACTACCTACCGTATGCATGGACTTGAGCTACGCCACATTATGTGTGCAACACAGTCAAATACACAACACTCCAAAACCAGTTATAACATTACCAATGCCACTACATCACTGAAGCATTTGCCTCCATACAAGAAGATCATAGGGACATTATATAACCACATCAACCCTAGTATGCCTATTCTGGGAGCGGGGGGTGAACATTCAGCAAAAATAGCAGATCTACAAGCTCATTGTGTTGTGAACTTGTAGGCTTGGCTATTTTCTGTAAAGAGAGAGATCTCTTTGCAGATCTTGTAGATGCATGTGTCTGCAAAGCAGTCAAATACAGAACGCTCCAAAAGCCAGTTATAACATTCCCAACATATCTCCTGCATTACAGAAGCATTGCCTCCATACAGGGGTGGGGGGGGGGGTCTTCTCATCAGCTGTCAGGTGCATTAAGACGGAAATCTAACTTGATCTCAGAACGCAGGGAGTGGTTCTGTTGACTTAGACTTCTGCTCTCTGTCTAATAAGGGTGTTGGTAGCAGCAGTGTAATAGATACCCCATTAAGAGTATTTATATCATAGCTACGACATTCATGGAAGTCCCCAAACATTCTTCAGATAAGCAAAAGCTGTGTCTGTGCTCCGTCAAGACAACTTGACAGGGTTGTGTGACTGGAGGCCAACAAATACAAGTTTTTACCAATCATACTGTATTCCACAAAAGAACTGGTGCATTTCTCAAAAAAACAATGCTTTAGTTTCAGGCCTAAAAGCTTCTTCAGTGAAATGATATTCTAGATTGCATTTTTTGCCACAGGCAAAAGTATGGATAATCTTTTACTTGTATTAAAGTTGGGTCTATGAATTTTAGGGATTACTGTATGCTGTAGCCTGGAGCTCTAATATTATATGTTTTCTTCTCCAAGAACAATTTCAATCCATTTACCAAAATGCAATGTTTTTCTTTTTTTTTTTGTACATCTATCTTACATTCCAACAGTTACATGACCACTGTTTGGATCCAAAATGAAAATGTCTTGTTATTGCGCTATTCCCTCAACATATCATCTGAACAAAAATCATTGTGTTCATATAGGGGTGGGCGATATGGAAAAATACAATATCAGGATATTTTAAGTGGTATCACGATACACAATCTTATCACGATTCTTTTTCATGTTGGTTTTTATGGCTATTTGTCAAGCTGTAAGTACAACCACCTACAAGGTAACAAAAACTAAAAGAAAAAGATCCTTTTGGGAGGTCTAAACTCTAAATTGACCCTTACAAGTATGTAACTCTGACACTATACAAATGCAACCAAATGGACCCGTTTCATTTGTATACTGTCAGAGTTAAGGGGAGACCTTGACACCTTGACAAAATGCAGATTTAAATGAATTCTGCAATGAATCTCTGTATTAACAATTCAACAGGATTTTCTATAAGGCTCCCTCATTGTATCACGATATATACGATATCTCTGAAAAGGCATGGAGACATTGTATCGTCTCAACGATATTTATCACCATATCGCCCACCCCTATGTTCATATCGATTAACCTAACCCGATGCCCCATTTGATACAATATGGCATCTTCATTGTGACAAAATCTCACAAAATAAAACTGTATGGAAAATGATACAGTCTGCATGATATCAAACCTCATATATTGGATAGACTAAAATCAATGGTTCTCAACCACTGGAGAAAGATGCTCTAGCTGTAGCCCCCCCAAAAAAAGAAAGAAAAAAAAGAAAAAAGAAAAGTGGTTCTCAAAGTGGGGACCGGGGACCCCAAGGGGTCCTTGAGGTGGTTTGACCATTTTGACCATTATACTCAAAAGCGGGGATCCCTGGCACAAAACATTTTCAAATGGGGGTACACGGCCAAAAAATTATCGGAGGTGAGGTCCTTGACATGAAAATGTCTGCTAAAGCACATCATTAGTTTGCAAGACACTGGCTCACAGCTTGGTATGAAAGATAAGATGCTCCACTCAAACGAGCGTGAGTCAAGGCTCTACAGAGGATGGTTATAACAGCACAGCACATCACCAGGACTGAGCTGCCAGCCTCAGACCTTTACACCCGGACAGCAGCAGAATTAAGATTGTGTCCTGCTGGCTTTCTCAATCACCATCATCAAAGGCCAGGGACAGGAGGAGAATGAATGAGTTGGCATCTACCTCTATACCTGCATCTACTATAGTGTGTGCCAGCGGCTACGTCATTGTAGTCCTTAGCGGCCATTTCTTGGGTAAAAACACAGGTGTTTCAATTGTTTGATAGCATAGAACTAATGCTTTACTCCAATCAGAACACCTGTGTACACAAGAAATGGCCGCTCTTAGAACTACATTTATACCTGGCTGCTTCATGGCCAGCTCTGCACTGCCTTCCCCAGGGGAAAGACAACCAGCAGTGTGTTTACATTTTTATTGTGGGCCAGGGGAGGGAATAACTGACAACATTTTTATTGTGGGCCAGGGGAGGGAATAACTGACAACATTATTTATATAAGGAGCTGTTGTAATTTATATTACAAATTTAACATTTTATCAACAACCACTAATGGCTCTCAAAGTGGGGTCCTTGAGGGAGTTCCAAGTGGAGTTATGGGGGTCCTTGAATGTGTGTGTGTGTGTGTGTGTGTGTGTGTGTGTGTGTGTGTGTGTGTGTGTGTGTGTGTGTGTGTGCGTGTGTGCGTGTGTGTGTGTGAGAGTGTGAGAGTGTGAGTGAGTGAGAGAGAGAGAGAGAGAGAAAGAAGGGGGCAAAGAAACACCCAAGGTGTCCTTAGCGGGTGGTTACAGGGGGTACCCAATACAACGAGGGACTTTTATTTTTCGTCTATTCGAAAATAGCCGAGCTACAAGCTCACAGTGCGCGTCAAACCCGCCCCTAATGACGTCAACACAACAATAAATTAGACAACTTATGACACCTAAAACTGTCATTCTTGAGGAGTGGACCGTAGTTATGGAATACTGACTGTAAACTACAGTGTCATTCTGGACTGTAAACTACAGTGACATTCATTCTGGACTGTAAACTACAGTGACATTCTGGACTTAACTGTAAACTAGGTCAGGGGGTTAACTACAGTGTAATTTTCGACTTTCTAAAAAAAAGAAGAAAAAAAAAAAAGAAAAGCACCTCATGTCAAGCACCTGCTCCAGACTCTAATAGACAGGGCAGCAGATAATGTTAAATGCTGGCTATGTGGAAACATAAGAACAACAATAACGCATGTTGAAATGTGGCATTCTTAACAAACAACACATGAATTATGTTCAGTTTAGTGTTGTCGGAAAGGGGGGGTTAACACGAACAACTAACACAATTAAAACGTCACGGGGCACAAATAGGCTACACGCTTGTAACTCATTAAGTCTTAATTGTTGGCAAGCGGCACACATCAATAAGTTTAACTCAGTACCTGTTGGTGTCTCCAGACTGTCAGCAGTGATCCTCAGTGCGGTCACCATCAGCAGGAAGCAGCAAGAATACATGTTGAGATGTTTTTATGGAACATTCAATAAGTCCACCTCCTCCTCGTTCAACAGACGGGACCAAATCCAAGTTCTGCCGCACCAAACCAGTCCTTTCATTATTAAAAAACAAATCCCTCCACGCGAGTCCACACACGGTCCAGTTCGGTACGGGGTCCACTGCACTCACACTCACACTCACACACAAGGTGGACGCTTGTCTCGACTCTCCAGTCTCTCCAGGACGAAGAATTCACAAAAAGAGTGCTTTGTTTTGTGTTCCTCCTGCGACAGACAGGATCCACTACTATACTTTCACACCGTCAAGCAGGAGCCGCTCCGAAGCGGGTCTACGACGCCCCCATGTGGCGGCTGAAAATAATTAATCAGATATAACAAGTTTTTCATATCAAGGACGGTCCATTTAATATTTATTCTGCATTTGCGCCACGGACCACTAGGAATATTTGATGAGATTTTCTCAGACCCAAGACTTACATTTGTATAAGTATACTGTATAATAGCCTATACATATGTCGTTGTCATTTGGATTCTAAATTGTGTAGACTTCTTGTAAATTAAGTAATGAAGACATAACAATAATTTAACTCTTTTGAGAATAAATGTAAAACAAATAGGGTCCATTTGGTGTGTGTCCCTTAGCTTTCAGTACACAGTATTTTTAAGATTTATTACATTTTTCACCAGCAAAACATTATGCAGTATATTGTAAATCCTTTACATTTGTATTTTCAAATGTATTTTTTTCACTGACTTTATGTCCCACATACAAGAGTGCCACCCAAAAGTAGCCGATCGAAAATAGCCGATCTACATGCTCACAATTACCACGTGAGCTTGTAGATCAGCTATTATCCCTATTTTCGAGGGGGCTCAGGGGGAAAAAGGTGTGTGAAAAGCAACAGTTTTGGACAGGCACGTGCACACATAGACATGAAAGGGGGCTTGAGCCCCTGCCCTTCATCCTTCTGTATAAAAGGGCTCTCTCCAGAGAGTCCAGACCATGGATGCAGTTTTTGAGTGGTGGTCACAACGCTCCTATACGTGGCCGTGTGTGTGGGTCTGTCTGTCTGTCTGTCTCCGTGTCTGTCTGTCTGTCTGTCTGTAGCCTGCAGTAACCTTTTCTGACCACACATGTTAAGAGAGGGGCGCTGTTGCACACACACACACACACACACACACACACACACACACACACACACACACACACACCACCGCTCAGTTCACACGAGTGTGATTTTTTATTACTATGGTGAAAGAAATGCAAATGCCCTCTTTCCATGCCATACCTGGTCCTGTAGGCAGCTTTCAAGAGAATTGCCTTGTCCAAACTCTCCTGAACTTGAATGCAGCATAGTCTTATGTTGAAAGAATTGCCCTCTCTGTGTAGAAATTCATGCCGTATGCCACACTCCAGTATCGACTTGATCATGTTTATAGGCTAGTCAATCTGAGGTTTGACCCAAAAGAAATTGCAATAGTAATGGTTCAAGGTTTTTTATGATCCTTAGGGTCATCCAAAACACATGTTAAAAATCTACCAAAATATTCTTAGTGGATCAAGGTGAATTTAGGGGGTTCACGTTTGGGTCCCTTCACTTACTATACAGGACAAAAAGACCTCCAAAAAAATCTTCTTTAAGTAGCATGTGAGGGGTCTAACTAGGGGTTCTTCATGATCCTGAATTGCAAGCATTTGTTTTGCACGAAAAACATTCCCCGGGCTAAAAAGGGACACAGCAAAACTGAGCTGACCCCAGAAAAGTGATGACTCATCACTAAACTATAGTATTGGGGGTCGGTTTTTAGCCAGAGGAATGTTTTTGGTGCAAAACAAATGCTTGGAATGGCTTCAGAATCATGAAAAACCCCTAGTTAGACCCCTCACATGCTACTTAAAGAGGATTTTTTGGGGGGGTCTTTTTTCCTGTATAGTAAGTGAAGGGACCCAAACGTGAACCCCCTGAATTCACCTTGATCCACTAAGAATATTTTGGTAGATTTTTAACATGTGTTTTGGATGACTCTAAGGATCATAAAAAACCTTGAACCATTACTATTGCAATTTCTTTTGGGTCAGGCCCTTTTTTTGCTTAGATTGACTGGCCTATTAGTTCAGTGTGGTATCAAGCACCGAAAATAGCCGACCTCCAAGCTCACAATGCGCCGCAGCGCACCTTGGAGGTCGGCTATTTTCGATATTTTCACCAAAAGGCCCTTTTAGAAATGTCAGCTCCTGCCTCTCTTAACATTCTCTGCAAGTCCCTAGTTTTGGACATAATGCACAAGGTTTCTACCCGACAACAATGAGGTGCTTCCTTGCAACTGGAGTAATGTGTTTGCGAGCCCTCTGATTGCCCGTTCTAGGAACAGCAGCACTGTGTGTCAAGGCGGTGGGGGCCCTAAAAGATTATTGGCCTGCAGTCTCCTTGAATCTTAATCATTCTGGGATCTAAATATGAGAACAGAATTGACAGTGAAACGAATACAACCAATGATCGGTTTATTGTGGGTGCAGTGCATGTGCAATTTAACAGTGCCAACTTTTTTCACGATTTATGTGCGTGGACATTTTAAACTGGCAGAAAGCAGGCGTTGAGGAATAAACAGCCATGCCATCACATGCAGCTCTGTCAGTCGTCAGGAAAGTAATAAACACAATTTCCTGGCTCATAGAGGCGTTTAGGGTCCCCTGGCAAATGGTTATGAATATATGAATAGTTTATGTACAGCATATCTCACAGTGGTCTTGTCCGTGGTGATGTTTATTCCAATGAATGTCGTAGTGAACTTACTAGCTTACAACCTTAAGTAAGTCCATTGCTATATTTGTTAGGCTACTTTTGTAAAAAAAAAAAAAAAATAAGAGAGAGAAAAAGAAAGAGAAGAAAAAAGAGAAAAAAAGTAGTTGATATGGACAGAAGGCTCGATGTTGAAGGCAGGCATACAATATGTTCTTCAATTGTGCTGCAGCAGTGGCACTCTGCACAGCCTTTAGGAACTCTTATCTAATCTGCATAACTGCATGGATACAAGACACAGGTGCACTTTTAAACCTTATTGTGACAGGAGCTCGTGAAACGCTCGATGAAAATACCTGATTGTCTGTTGGACCTGATTAGCTGTTAGGGCCCCGGTTTATGCATCATTCATGGCAGCGGAGGAGCTGTAAACCACTGTTCCTTCTGTTTAATAACACAGGATCTGGCATTTATCACCGTTTTGCCGCGTATAATATGCCTCCTGCTATTTTTCCATAGCAGTTTCCTTTCTTTATTGACGTGGTGGGATGTCTCTTTATCTAGTATTAAAAAGTGAGACGTGGATGCTGTCTGAGAATTCGCGCATGGAAGAATAATATTGTTCCCAAGTGGAAGTATTGATATTTTCTGGTGATTGTGTTCAGTTGCATATATGGATGGAGGCGGTGGCGGGACTGATATTTTCCATCCTCCATGCTGGTTATTGCGCTGGTCAAATTCAGCTCACTGCCCATGCTTTACAGAGTTCATGCTGGCTGAAAAGCAGGTAAGTAAAGTCGGACATGCAGGTCAGTGAGTTCACTAAGGTCTGTCTGGGTTTCAAGCCTTCAGGTCCATTTGTAATGGACCAGCTCTGGAACAACAAAAGCACATGTTAAGGTGAACTAAAAGAAGGTATTTTTCAAAAATAGAAAAAGTCAACTTCAACCCAAATACACTGCCAGGGAGAGATACTTGGTGCCATTGACGTGCATGGGAAGCAAAACTGGAACTGGAAGTTCGGTGGAATGCAACTCTCGGCTGCAGTTTGACTCCCAATGCGACAAATCTGCAGACTGGAATTGCTGGATAGCGACGTAGATGACTGTGTTAGTCTGTGTACCTTCTTTTCATTACCTTGACTCCAACCTAGAACCAACGGCACTGAAAGACAACACTTACACGCACGCTTTCACGCACCAGCCCTAGCAGAGGGCTGTGTCAGGTCCCCTATATAACCTACTTCTATCCTTGGAATCCAGGGGGAAAATGAGCTGGGTGCAAAACAAGCAGTGCAGAAGGAATGAAGGACAGTTTAGCTTAGTTTTGGCAGGTGTACAAGTAGCCCATTAATTACAACACTGTGAAACTTGGAGTGGATACATCAGCGATCAAATTAATTGCAGGGGTGATATTTTTAAAACTATTGATTACACAAAAATATTTAATTATTTGCTGACTTTCCTGAAGTCAGCAGATTAATTAATGAGCTGAATCTTCTATAACTACAACGCAATATATGAAGTGTTTCCTCATCAACATTCCACTGTGTCAGCCAAGAGAGGAAGTTGATTCAGGTCTTTCACTAAAAAGTGGCTTCAGTTATTTAGTTAGTACTCATGTTATAATTTTTAAACAAAATGCGAAGAAGCTCCAAACTATATTTTTGGTTTTGTGAAGTGACTGATCTAATTTGGAGAGTTAGTGTCGAAGAGTCCTTGAGCAAGACTCTGAACCTCTAGTTGCTCCCGGTGAGCAGGTTGGTGCCTTGTATGGTTTCCTCTGTCATCATCGGTGTTTTATATCTCTGTAAAGCGCCTTGGATAAAGGCGCTATAAATGCACCATTTACCATTTATGGCTATACAGGTTTATTAGTAGTGGGCATATTAGACGTTTTGATTCAGACAAGAGCTCAAAATGTATTTTTTCTTGTTCAGTCAACCGTGGAAACAGCCCAGCTGTATTTATATTTATTTGTATATTGAACCAACAGTATAATCACAGACTTTGGTTGGTGCCGTTTTATTTAACACACATCAATTTCCCAATAACCCTGAGAAGTAGAGGGCAATTTAATCAGTGCGAAAAGGAAAAAATAGCCTACAGCCACCAGTCTCTTCAGGAGAAACCGTGTGAGTAAACATTAACTACTGTATATGTTTTCTAAATATGTATACAAATATATAAGCATTGACATTAAATACATCACACATTGTAACAGCAACACTTAATAAAAGTCTTAGGCTACTTTTAATATGAAAAGAACTCAGCCTTGCTGGCTGAGAATCCAGTCATTTCAATGCCTTGAACTGATTTTGGCTTTAACTGATTGATGGTTCAACATGAAATGAAAAGCTAATTAACGATAGCCTGTCTGTGCTGACTGTAAAGGTCACGTGTCATCAAAATGATGTCGACTCGTCAGACCGTTGCAGGATTTTAAGGGTGCGCGATATGCCATGGGCAAAAAAACAGCTGGCGCCGGACGACTCCTCCCAAGAGTATTCTGTGAATTTGAGAGGATGTGAGAGGAATAGCCGCAAGCAGAAATGCCAGAAGAAAGTGTCTAGAGTGACGGTGAAGCAAAGAAACAGTGCGAGTTCTCCGAGGGGGCACGGGGACAACACAGCAGGCCAGCACTGCTCAACACCAGAATACAGATACCACAGATGTGATGTGGCATCAGCATTTGAGAGGGGGCAGCAAGACTGCAGCAAGCTAGGCTGCAGGGAGACAGGTCAGGGGGGTTGGAGAAAGCAAAGGGCTGTGTCATGCATCTCAATGCAAACCAGGCACATCGGCCTGTCAGCCCCCCAAAATCCCATCTCTCCTCCTGCTGACACGCATGCAACCCCACTTCCACACTCGTCAGCATTTTTTTTTCATAAGACTGCGGGCTGTCACAGTCTGGGCATGAGATCCTCCACAGCCACCTCCGTTCCCCCTCTCCAAGGCAGCCTACAACACATGTACAGTCGCTCCTTGCCCTCGCTGCTATAGGAAATGGCACACGCATTGTACATGGGCACTCACATGAGGTTTACATGCAAAACCACATACCGTAGTAGCCTATGTCACGCTAACTCTGGCATACAGTCCACATGACCCGCAGAGAGATGGGGCAAATGAATTCATGCTTCTCAGTACAGCCTACTTTTTATAGCAGATATGCAGTGTTTAGAGATGGTCTCCCTGCTGTTCCATTGAGCCATTTTGACCCTGGTGTCAGTTATAAGACCACATGCGGATTATGAGACAAGGGGCCCCTGGCCACAGACATGAAAATGGCTAAGGCAGGTCAACTGACTTGCAGCCGACATGATGAAATTCACCTGTAACACAACAGGATTTACAGTGCACATAGACGCAAATAATGCAACAACATATTGACTAAGACATACAATCGCCTGCATTCGCAGCACAGACATTTTTGAAGCGGGGAAAGCCGCTTCCAAGGAGTGGCTTTGACTGTCCCGTACCTGTTTTTTTGAGGATTCCCATAGATTCTCAAGGAGTGAGAATATCTGTCCTGTACATGTCCCGTACATGTCCCGTGCATGCAGAATTGAGGATTGGTCAAGCTTCACATGACAATTTGGCCCTCCAGACAAAATCATTCATTCATTCAGAATTCATAAAAGTATAGAACTAAAGCACATAGAAAGTATAGCTCTAGAACACAGAATGTATAGACCTAGAACACTTAGAACACAGATTTCAAAGCTCTAGAACACATAGAATAAAAATTCACCGCTTCACTTCGAACCGAGGTTAGATTTTCTTATTTTCACGCACAGAGATACTTCTGGAATATTCAGTCCACAATACACAGAGAGATAGATGGGCAAATGGATTTGCATTATTGTCTCAGAGAAGCTGACAGCTGAGAGGCCTTCTAACCACAGTGCACACATTCGCCTTGAAACCCTCCAACATAAAGGCTTCAAATGTCAGACATTCATCTAAAATCATCTTCAGGCAGCTGGAAAAACTCTTGATCCCCAAGGAGATGGCTGACTTTTAGGCTATTTATATCAGCCGAGCTCAGCTGGATAAAGGGAAAGTATTTCACCCGCCACCCCATCATAGCTATTACCTTTATTTTGCATTTCTCTTGCTGCACTTCAGTGGTCATACTTGTACTGTGAGGTGGTACTTTAAGCATGAATCATCAGAATACATTTCACGATGCCCCTGAGAAAAGAAAAAACACCCTCTAACACTGAGAATGAACTAAGCGGTAACAGGTGAAGGCAGCCGGTCCATATGAAACAGAACTGGACCAGAATACAGATCACAGCTCTGAACAACACGGGACAGAGGGCTTTCAGTGGTTCTCAAACATGTTCATGTCAAGGACATATAAATGAATACATATTGTGCCACAGACTCCCATTTTAACAGTGTTTGTGCCAGGAACCCTATAAAAGAGTATTTGTATTGTAAGTATTCTTTTTACTACATAATTCTACATAAACTGTCTACTGAATGTGGTGAGATAATAGTGGACAGAGTGAAACCAATGTTCTGAATAGTCATTCAGAACATTTTATTGGAAATACATTTATAATTGACTTGCTTTCAGGTATCAGCATGAATATGGGACACATCTCAAAGGACTAAAATAACATAGGCGTTTCTTTTTTTCCTACTGTACTTATATTGATCCCAAATGACTGACCATGGGGTCTATTTGCAGAATTGCCCCTGTCGTCCACTTTCCCCAGCAGTTCCCACCAGATCCCCCACGCTATGCTATTGTTATTAGTTGTCATTACACACACAACTGCTGTGATTGGCCAGTGCATTCACTTTGATTGGCAGTCGTGCCGAACGCTCACCCCAAAACCTGATTCATGAGACAGTGGCGGCTCGTGTGGACAATCAAGGCATGGATGCGTGAGTAATCACAACTAATAACAGATTAAAAAATGTCACTTTTAACAGCAACAAATAGCAACAAGTAAGTATGCTATTGCTATGAGGGCTGCTGGGGACTGCTGGGGAAACTGGACAACAGGCCCCGGGCAGTCTACAATTAGTTAGCTAGTACTTTAACTAAGCACGAGCTGTCGTCTAATGCATATGTAAGAGATATGTCATGTGTTACAGTACATGGACAGATAGTCAATGCAATACATAGTTTTATACACAGCAACCACAGCTGCGGTAACAGCAAAATGCTGGCGCACTGACAGTATACAATATACTGTACAGTGTACACAGTATGTACCGTATGAGAATTCCTACCTGTCTCATCACTGGTAGTTACAGGTGGAATAACACTGTATGAATATAACTATTCTTCCCCTCACAATCACAGCATCTATGACCAGCAGTAATATCAAATGGCATTTATAGAATTAAAAATGTAGTCTCAACCAGACTCTTTTCTTCTCCTCTTCTCTACTCTTATCTTTCCAACCTCTGTGGCGACGCACACATTTCAGTTATCTTTTTAATTTCGAATGGGAAGGCGCACGCCATTTAAAGATAATGCATTATCTTTGGCTTCTTAACGAGAGGGATATGAGACAAGCCTGGGTCCTTACCCGGCACTCATCAATTAGTTTCTCCACTTATGCATGGCACAATAGCGGTCATCAATTTATTCATATTTTCAGCCTATATGGGCCTCTAACTTTTTGCCTCAGCGCTCTCTCTCTCTCTCTCTCTCTCTCTCTCTCTCTCTCTCTCTCTCTCTCTCTCTCTCTCTCCCTCTCCTGCCAACTCAGCCCTTGAAGTTCTATATTCTACTCCCAGAATAACTGTCCATTGCCATAACAGCACATAACTGCCTCTTCAGACCCTTAGGGTCTTTATACTGTTCATATAGACTATTATATGTGGCTCCCTCACTTGGAATGTTTCCTATCGGCTCCTCTTTAAAACCCATCTGTGAGACTGTGACTGAGCTTTAATGCTTTAATTATTATAGTTTTTACTTTGATCAGCCAGCTATATCAGGCTCATATTCACTTTTGATGGTCTGTACATAGACAATCAACATTAATATGCGATATATGCATATTCATGGATATTATTTGCTATTGATGGATTGTGCATTATACAGTTTGTATATGCATTGATAGAATAGGATATACAGTATGTTAGCTCAACCAATTGCGGATGGCGAGGGTCTATAGGTTCACATTTTTAGGTGACCTCTTTTACCCAAATGTGAATCATGTCTTGGGGGCAGCTTACTGATCATTCCCTACAAGTTATATGCACATCCAATCATCAGTGTTGTCAAAGTGTTTCTTTTCTATTTTTAATGTGTTTATGTTTCTTTTATTCTTGCCTTTATTGATCGTCCATAATGTAGAAAGACAGGGAACAGGGAGAGTGAGTCTGGCAGTGACAAAGGTCCTTCCAGCCCGGGAGTCAAACCCAGGGGTCACTGTCAGACATCATAGACAGAGCCTATGCGGTAC
Source organism: Nannobrachium achirus (assembly GCF_963921795.1). NCBI lineage: Eukaryota > Metazoa > Chordata > Actinopteri > Myctophiformes > Myctophidae > Nannobrachium > Nannobrachium achirus. The sequence goes on from NC_137819.1 coordinate 19,746,189, forward strand.
ATGTCTTCCACTCAGCAATCATCGCCTTAGACAAACAAAAAAGAAACGTACGGACTGTGTAGTGTAAACATAACCTCTGTCCAACTCCAACTCCATGGTGACTAAACAAAGAACTGCATATCATTGTCTTATTTAATCAATAACAAAGCTGACACATTTCACCTTCAACAACCTTCTTCACAGTGTTTTCTCTGCTTACAGTTCTGGATGGATGTGTTTCCACATTTTGTTCTTTTGGACAATATTATTTGGACTTGGCAGCACTCAACCTTCAGAAGACTTTTGTTGAGGCAAATTCTTCTTACCCAATGCCTCTAGTTAATAAATAAAACTATCAATAACATAGCACATAAAATATATATCAGTCCTTGAACAAAGTAGGGTAGGGGTCAGTACATCTATAATAACCCAACAATACAAACCTCAGCTAAATCCCCTTTTAATTTCCAAAATGGCTGATTTTATTTCAGGCTGTCCCATCTAAGTAAGTATGTAGGCCTAATAGACGGAGAGGGTTATTGTCAGTATCAGCCAGAGCGAGCGCCGACTTACCTGTGTTGTATGTGGTGTGAATACCAGTACTCAGACAATTTTATTTGCTGTTAAAAAGATTAAAAGATTAACATTTTCTGATATGCAGGCCTCCTGGCCTGCGTAACTGCGCAGAGTGTGCATGGCTGTGTTCAATCCCACTGATTAGGGCAGAAGTTCCCTAAGTGGGGTCCGGGCAGGGACCCCCAGGGGTCCTTGAGGGGGTTCCTGGCAGTCCCAGGAAACAATAATTTGACTTTTATTTCACTCTCTAGAAGTTAGAGAATCTATAAGAATGACTATTCAGATCACTGGTTTTATTCTGTCCACAGTATATCTCTCCACCTAAAATAGACTTGTACTAAATCTAATCTAACAATACAAATCTTCCCTTAGGGGGTCCCTGGCCCCAAATATTTTCAAATGTGAGACTACCACCTATATAATGCGTATCAATTTGTCTGTCCTTGGCATGGACATGTTTAAAGAACTACTGATTCAAGGATCCGTCGGTCGCTATCCAAGGTGCTGAAAACAGGATTTTTCTTTTCACAACAAGGTTTAACTCGCCAGACTATCTTCAACAATCTGGCTGTCTGGCTGATAAGCTGAATACGTTCCCCTTTCACAGGTCAGTAGACTGACAAAGCCCTCTGTCCCACTGTGAATCCAGGGAGCTGGTGTGAGTCTGAGATGTGATCTGTATTCTCCTCCACTGGGCTGTGGTCAGGTTCTGTTTAATATTGGCCGGCTGTAGTCACCTGCCTTCACCTGACGGTGAGTTCAATCTCAGTGTGTGTGAGTATGTTTTTTCTTTCTCAGAACCCCCATGGGGCATCGTGTAATTGGTGCTGATGAGCCCAGTCACGCACCACCTCACAGCACTATTACGCCCTTGGAAGTGCAAGAAGAAAATTGCTAAAATAATGGTAATAGCCAGAATAGCCAGAAACACTTTTATTCTTTTATCCTTTTATTCAGCTGAGCTTGGTTGATAGGAGCCTAAAAGTCAGCCATCTCCTTTGGGATCAAGAGTTTTTCCGGCTACTTGAAGATGATTTTAGTTGAATGTCTGACATTTGAAGCCTTTATGTTTGAGGGTTGGTGAATGTGTGTGCACTGTGGTTAGAATAACTCACAACCTTTTTGAAACAATAATGCAAATTGAGTGTGCATTTGCCCCACATCTCTCTCTGTGTTTTGTGGACTGTTTACAGTGCTTGTTGTTTATTGACAAGAGTTCATGCTTATTCCGATCTCACACTTGTAAGGCACTCTGAATGAGAGCGTCTGCTAAATGCCTAAACTGTGAGCTGTAAATTGAGGGAAAGGAGTGACTGTAGGCCTACTGTATAATGTGTCATAGCCTGGCCTGCCTTGGAGAGGGGAAACGGCTTATATGCCCAGACTGCGACAGCTCGCTGTTTGTTGACGAGTGTGGAAGCGTCTGGGTTGCACGGGTGTGTCAGCAGGAAGAGAGATGGGTTCTTGGGGCTGACATGCTGATGCGCATGGTTTGCATTGAGATGCATGATACAATAGCCCTTTGTTTTCTCCACCCCCTGGCCTTCATGCAGTCTTGTGGCTGTTCTCTCTCATATGTGGGGCCCTGTGTGGATTTGTCCACATTTTTATCCCTTCATTTTAACCAATTGTGACCGAGGCTGGAGAAAAGGTCCTTATCTCGGCATTGGTCTTTTTCAGCTTTTTTTTTTGCAAATCATGACAGTACAGAATATAATCTTTCAAATGACGTATCATTCTATTTTTTTATAATATATTTGAAGAAGATATGCTTATTTGAATGTAGTTAAACATCATACCAAGAATCTGAGTCAAGGACTCTCAAAGTTTTTCACACTACTGGCAGTCAGGTAAGGTGTGTGAACAATGGATTGTTAACTCCACCCTTAAACCCACCCTAACCTATTGGTGGTGATCTGCAGCTGAAACCTGAGAACAACAACCACACATTAGCCAACAGAAACTGCAGATGTAAATGTTGGCTTTGACATGTTAATGTATGTCCTGTTCAAAAAGTTTCAAATCGTGAAATATTTCAAGACTTGACATGGGTCCATGTGGTTTATTAATCCCCATGTGCTGGTCCATAACAAACACACATGAAAAGGCTTGAACCCTGCTAACTGCAATCCAGAGCAGACCTAGTAACTCTACAAGGCACCAACCAACCTTACTTCCCTGCATTTCAACCAGCCATATAGGCATTTTGGATCACTTCAGCCCTCCTAGCTCAGTGCCTGAAAACAGGCACAGAGCTGAAGTCTCTTGCATGCATAATTGAGGCTTGGATTTCCAACAGTGCTATAACCTGCACTGAGGGAAAGATATTCTCTGTCCGTCCATTCCATTATGCAATTGAAAACACACAGTCACCAGAAAATATCATTGCTTTCACTTGAGAATAATAAATCATCAACCTCCATGTCTCCCCCCCCTTTTTTTTACACAAGATTATAAAGAGAGGTTCCACCACGTCAATAAAGAGAGGAAACATTTATAGGAAAATAGACATTATATGCAACAAAACGCTGATAAATGCAAGATGCTGTATTATCAAACAGAAGGAACAGCGGTTTACAGCTCATCTGCTCCAATGAATGATGCATAAACTTGGGCCCTAATGGATACACGACTGCTTCACCCACCAACAGACAATCAGGTATTTTCACTGAGCATTCACAAGCTTCTGTCACAATAAGGTTTAAAAGTGCACCTGTGGCTTGTATCCATGTGTGGAAAGCAATCCTGCAGATTAGATAGCAGTTCCTATAGGCGCCAGTAGTGTAGTTTTAACTGTGGCTAGTACAATTACAAGAACCTTGTGTATAGTGTGCTTTCCATGCACATCAAGCCTTCTGTTCATATTAAATAGTCTTTACAAAAGTAGCTTAATGTAGCAATGGGCTTCACTTCAGGTAAAAAGCTCACCAACCCATGTATTGAGATTTATCCAAATCAATTGTATACTATACAATTTGCAATACAAACACTATTCATATTTTCATGTACACTACGCCATACATAATTATTGTCAGGCAGCCTCAAATACCCTATAGGCAGAGAGAAACAACTGCAGAATGTTCTAGTGCAGTGATTCCCCAACTCTTTAGCTCGTGACCCAAAAGATAAATTAGACGTTTGCCCTTGACCCAAATTAGTGAAAAGAGCAGATCTACAAGCTCACAACGTGTTTTTTAATTTGTGGAATTAAACCCACCCGCGCTCATGAGCCGCAGTTTTTAGCTTGCTAAACTGCCGATTAATGTACTCAGCTCCAGACCAGAGAAACAGTCCACTGGGCGGGGTCTATGGGCTGCAACCAGGCTAATGGACACAATGATTATTGTTCAGATAAAACTGTAAGCACAATGACACATCAGGCTTCTGTGCTACCACAAAAAAAGTAGAAGATGTGTTCTGTTTTAGATATGTAAATATAATTTGTATGTAACAAATAGACTGAGGCATAGATATGGAAAAACATTTTGATGAATGGAATGAAATTGTTCTCAGAGAGGAAACCATAACAGCTCCAGGCTATTGCATACAGTAATCCCTGAACTCATAGACCCACCGACTTTGATAAAAGTTTAAGTTCTCCTTACTTTGCCTGTGGCAATTGGCAAATAATGCAGCCTAGAATATCTTTTACTGTAACAGCTTTTAGGCCTGAAACTAAAAGCATTGTCTTTTAAGAAATGCATCAGTACTTTTGCGGAATATGATTGTAAAACCTTTTTATTTTGGCCTCTAGACACCCTGTCAAGTTGTCTTGAGTGAAAAAAAAAAAAAAAAAAGACACAGCACAGACAGCTTTTTCTTATCTGAAGAATGTTTGGGGCCTCCTGTGAAAGCCGTTACTAGGCTATAAGTATTCTTCACGGAGTATCTATTACACTGCTGCTACCATTTGTAGAGAGCAGTTATCAACAGGGAACCACCACTCCCTAGTTTCTATGATCAAGTTAGATCTTTGTTTTAATGCACCCGATGAGGACAGCAGATGAGAAGACTATACCAGGGGTTTTCAAAGTGGGTGATGGGGCACCCTGGGGTGCCGTGATGGCAGTCCCCCCGGCCCCCCCACACGTATTTACTGTGCTTTTGCACCGAATTCTATAAAATCGAGAATCTACATTACAGTGATGAGAAGATGGCTTTTTTTCTTCTTATATTTTGACAAAACAACATGACTGTTTCATAAAACCATTGAGAATAGCCGATCTACCGTCTCACTTTGCTGAATGTTTGCAGAATACGGATGCTAGGGGTTCATGGGGTTAATGCACCTGTGGTCTTCTTGTATGGAGGCAAATGCATCAGTAATGTAGTCGTGTTGCATATTTGTCTGCGTTGCACACATAACGTGGCGTAGCTCCATAGTCCATAGTTTGACCTCCACGGGGATTGAGTTACTTTGCTGGAGTGAAATCCAGTGTTTGATGAAGTGCAGCATACAGCCCTCAGTGCGTGTGTGTGTGTGTGTGTGTGTGTGTGTGTGTGTGTGTGTGTGTGTGTGTGTGTGTGTGTGTGTGTGTGTGTGTGTGTGTGTGTGTGTGTGTGCAATGCAGTGCACTGTGGAGTTCTGTTCGACTGGAGAAAGGTAATTTAATCTGAACTCACGACGTCTCCCACTCAGAGCAGCACTCACATGCAACATGAAACACAACCAGATTGGAGGCCACAATACTGTATGTGAGAGATGTTCACATGACAAGACCACAGAGTGGAACACTGTAAAACTGGAAATGTAACCTCAAAGTAGAGTAGAGTGTACAAATGTGGAAGCAAATGGACCTGTAAAGGGTCCACCTGGTTCCATTTGTAATTGTATACTTTAGGTCTGGTCTTCTGTGTGATGCAGTGTACTGTAGGTGGGTTGTTACTGTATTCAATTCACCATTTTCAGAATGTGTTCTAATATTGGTGATGTTTTTCACCTTTGTTTTTACTTTGTCCATGTAATTGTTTTGTCTACTCTGTTTACATGTAACGATTGTGATATTTATATTGGGACCCCCTCAAAAATAAGATGGCACATCTCAAGGGGCTTATACTGTAGGTAGGCCTATATGTGTACCCTGAGAAAATATCTCAGGGTGCACACGCACACGCACACACACTACAGTAGCTACAAACATCTCTCCTGGGTTACAACTTGGCTGTAAATAATTTATGAAAGATGTACTTTCTACAGGAAAAAAGGAAATGATTGTTTCATACAGCCATTGAGAATCATGGTTAGAAGTCACTATGGTTACAAGGTTTTCACGAAAACAACACATATTTTGGAATTACAGTACCTGATCATTTGTTATAGGAACAAGTGCCCTTAAATAACCCGCATCCATCTTTGTAAATGCAAAAACTACTATAATCTATCCATGTCTAACTCAATTCAGATACAAACTCAAAACCATTCTGTCTAAATATCTTGATGGATTTTCCATATGATCCTGGAATAATTTAATTAAACAACTTCTGTTAGTTAATGATGCTGTCGTTATGCTAAAGAAAAACCTTTACAATTAAACTCAAATGGAGTAAAATGATCAACCACCCTAAGTTGGATTCAGACCTCTCACATTAGCATACCTCCGTTAGATGAATTGCATAATGTTTTCTCCAGACAGACTGTGCTTGCTGAAGTGCACATTCTTCATTCTGTTTGGGTCAGCAGCACGCACACGCACGCGCGCGCACGCACGCACGCACGCACGCACGCACGCACGCACGCACGCACGCACGCACGCACACACACACACACACACACACACACACACAGTCACAGTCACACACACACACACACACACACACACACACACACACACACACACACACACACACACACACACACACACACACACACACACACACATTCATTCAAGCAGTTTTGAGTGATTGAGTCGGTATGATTAAAGCAGCCTGGCAGAGGTATAGGTCAATAAATCTCTCCTATTATGCTTCTTTAATGGCTTTTAAGGAATTCTAATTGCCTTGGCTGTTAGGCCCCAGTTACTCATTCAGTACTGTATGTCCTTTAGATTTGGCCTAATACAATTTCTTGGCCAAAAGGTGGAAGAAATGGGAAATGTAATCATTCGTGCTGATGAAGACTTCAGAAGTTCCCAGTTCTGGAAATGACCGATGCATTTGGCAAGCTTCACTGCTTTTGTGGATTTTTATTTCTATATTGAAAACAGATTTTCTCTTATCAATGTCGAGTCAAGGGTCGAGTCTGGGGCCATGACAGTGGATGTTTTGCTACTAAAGTATATTTCCTGCGAGAGAGAGTGTCAGTGTGGTCAGGAACATGGAGAAATGCCTCTGACAGCCTGCATTGTCTCTGTCAAAGCTGAGTCCTGCTACTTTACAGGAGCCTCAGTGACATAACAGCGCTGTGCCCATGTCCCTAGATCCCTAGTGACATAGTGGAGAGAGAGACGGACCAAAGTGAAAGCACAGTTTTTAGGTCAAGATGTAGTACTTCATGTGTATCAATGAGCAAACAGATATCCTAATAGTGGCTTGGTCTCCCTATCCAATCTTTTAGTGATTTGTAGCATGCCACTAGGCGTGCAGTTTGTGAACAAAGCCTCACAAATTGCAATGTTTTTAACAAATCGTACTGTAACTTATGTGCCTTTTTCACGTTTGAACCTTGATGCCGTTTTCATGGTGTGTACGGTATATGTTTGTTCTCTGCAAAAATGAGATTACAACACCGATCACTGTTTATTTTTATTTTTATAACACGATTTTGCAACCCATTTTTCACCCATTGCCAAATGGCCAAGTTGTAATCCTCGGCGCTACTCTCCCTCTGCCAACCTGGGGAGAGACCCGAACTGAGCTCATGCTTCCTTCAATGCATGAGGATAAGGAGCTTTGTTATCGCTTGACAAGGGGGAGTTTCCCCAGTAGGACATTCCAACCAGTTCCAGTTTCTTTCCCCGGCTGACCAGAGGGAGGCAGTCTAGAGACCAGGATTATTGCATGTTTTTTGTAAGGGTACACACTACACAGGGAGAACATGCAAACTCCACACCGGGCACTGTTGACCACTTAAACCCGTATAGACCTGGAGTCCCCCACAGGTCTATACTAGGCAGACTCCTTTTTTTCGACATCAAATGTCTTTGCTGAAACTATACGATCTACAAGCTCACAACGTGCCACGGTGCACCACGTTATGAGCTTGTAGGTTAGCTATTTTGACCCATGTTCATCTCTTGATAAGGGACGCTGTGGTTAAGTGGCGTTGTGGTATGAGCCGTTATTGGTGTGTGTGTGTGTGTGTGTGTGCATGTGTGTGTGCGTGCGTGCGTGCGTGCGTGCGTGCGTGCGCGCGCGCGTGCGTGCGTGCGTGGCTGTATTAGAAACCTGGTACTGATAACAATGAGCATGTCTTCACAACGTTCTGCTGATGATGCTGATTAGCCTGGACCGCTACTTGTCTGTCGTGTCACACAGTGGCGTCGTGTCTTACCTGTGTCACCACCGCACGTTGTTAATGGAGATGCCAGCGGTGCCAGATCACCTTGGCTCTGGACCTCCAGGGCCCTCCTGGGCCTCTTGGGATCCGTCAGCTGTCACTTCACAGCTCCAGGTGGTACGAACGTGTTGCTTCTTCATTCTGCAGCAACAAATCATTATTGAGAAGTTGGAATTGCGCCAGAAGGCAACAACAGTCTGCCTGTCAGAATGTCTCTCGACATTTCCCACTCACTTGAGTTAATTTACTTTGTTTTAGACGTGCTCACTTAACCCGCCGTTGGTAATCAAGGGGCACCTGCATGGCTTTAAAGTTGTCACAGAGTCACAAACGTCATTAGCGCCCCTCTGCCACCTCAATGTCTCACATGGCACAATAATGGTGCAGCCCTTAGTTTATCTCCCAGTCTTTAGCTCTTAGTCAGCGGCAGTATAATCAACTGCTACTGAGCGCAGAAATATAAAAGAACCACTGAATTGTGGAGGAGGCTAAAAAAAATCTCCCTCTAAGTCTTAAGTCTAAGAGGCACAAATCAACCTCTCTGAAGTCAACCGCTCTAAAAGCACTGGCTTATCCCTCTTCTGAGGTTGGCGTCCGTGACAGATATGCAGAGCGCTGCTAAACGTATGAACGCATAGCGCTGGCTGGGCTACACTTGCTGCTGCAACAACAAATAAAAGAACAGGGAGAGCTGAAATGTGTCCAGACTTTTGAACTGTGTGCGATGTGTGTAGACATCAGACAGCCAGAGCCTGCACTTTCCACCAAGTTTTTATTATTTTCTTTTTAGGAAGTCCCCAGACAGAACAGGAGATCAAACGTTCCTCCCCTGCATGGCCCTGCTGTCACACATTCTCCATATAGCACTCTTTGGGAGCACCCGGCCTTAAAGCTGGCCTCAATGCAGTCAAACCACAGAAACCACAAAAAGTCTGAATGCATCGGTTTTTAAGTTTAATTTTCATTTACTCTGCCTTATTTTAAACATTCTCAACAGAGAAAACGCTGTACAGAACACACAACTATATTTGAATGATATTTTAGCCTATGCTATTGTAATCATGCCCGTCACCGTTCAGATTAGCCCCTTGTGAGGTACGTCAGGTGGGATTGATGATGTCGAATCCTGTTTTATAGTAAAGCCTAAATGCAGGCTTGTTGATTATGGATGAGATGGAAACGGCGGTGACATAATGCAGGGTCAGGTCTGTTCTGCTGTGATGCCTGCCTGTCCATTTAGTGGAGCTCAGGGCTCACTCTGTCATCCGCTGCAACCATTACCTCCTAGATTTGTCACCCCGCTGACAGGCATCCATGAATAATCTTCATGAATATTCCTCGTTCGTTTCCTGCTGAACCGGGTGGTTATGTTTACTCTCCTTGGCTCAGCCAATTGTATCGGCTATTTTCCCAGCCATGAAATGCGTGGTCAGGCCTGTCTCGTGTGAGCGATGACTGCCGAGTGCAGTGTCGAGACGTCGGCGATGGAGAGGCAACGCGTCCGTAAAACGCCACCCGGCGGGGCAAAGACTTAAGAGTTCCTGCAGGGTCAGGATTTACTGATGTGATGATTTTGGGCAGTGCTGTCTGCGAGTGTCACTTTGATTCATGGTGACATAACGCGGAATAATAACAAGGAATAACATTTCTTTCACTTCCCATCCCCTTCCACGGTTTCAGGGGTAAATAGTTTCATGCCAAAAGCTATTTCTTTCTTTTCAGTCCTTCTCCCTCCTTCCTCTCTCCTCCTCTGCCTCTCTCTGTCATGGTATTTGTCCCACCAAGCCCACAGCAAGTTTAGACTAAAATCTCCAGTGTCGTTAGCGCGGAAGGTCATCAGCACAGTGAGACAAACTCCTGTTAGATTAGCCGCTCACTGAGTTCTTCCCACTGTGGGGAGGTTTTATAAAACACATCAGCAATATAGAGTCAGTTCCTTTCGCAGTTGTAGATATCACACTTTAAGAAGCAGGTGTTTAAAGTGTCGTTAATTCTGTCCAAAGTTCTTCAGTTGTGCAGGGAAAAGATGAGTCGAGAAGTGGCTAGTTGCAGGCAGTCAAACTTTATTTTCTTCACAGAAATATTCAGAATATGAGCATAGCGTCGCCTTTTGCTTCCGGATTTGGAACCGACCTGCTTGGCTCAGGAACAGGTTTGAACCCTGAACTGAGGTTTTGCAGCCCCTTAAATATTCAACACTTCAAAAGCCCTGAATAGAGGTGGGGCTTTGCCCACCTCGCTTCTGGCAATAGATGGGCGGGGCTGTGGTCAGTACAGAATTAAATGCAGATCATACAATATGTTCCAAACACAATGTTACAAGATGACAAATCATTCTACAATCAATAATTCACTCATAACTCAAATAATCATACTCATACAGCCAACTCCTTGAAAATGGTTAAGCAGAAGTTACTTTTTCCTCAGAGCCAATAATTAAAACTCCTCTCTCTGAGTGGGGAGAGAACAGTGGATTCCCTCCCAAGAACACTTGAGAAGACTTCACGTCCTATACCGGTTAATCATGAATATATGTTTCTGCTTGCCACATTTCTCGTTAATGGCCTGTTAACGGCAAATTCTGGCAATTATAGAACCATATTATCCCTTTCACCAACTTTCTTACAGCGTCAGGCTGTAACAAAGTTGGCTCCTCTGAGACTGCTTCCCCCGAGGTGGTGGGGGACAGCCATTGTAACCAAATGGTCCCCTGATTACCATCATCTGCTATCTCAGCATGGGGCGGGCTTGAGTGGCCCTGCTATCTTTAAGCATGTTAAATCAGCTGCTGGGAAAGGGCCACAAATCACACAGCTGTTGTTTGCGATCTGTGGAATGTACCAGATTACCTTGGTTCACTCAAATCCCGGTGCCTTCCCGTCTGGCCCCTGAACCTCTGCTTTCATGACTTGTACTTTATGAATATGACCCAAAATATACTACAAAAGTTATCAAACCTGTGAGCCTCGGAGCGTTTCCATGGCGCACAAGAGATATAAAAAGTTTTTAGGTGTGGAACTTTAAAGAGGTGGTGCTATAGTTTTGTACTTTTTGAAGCGCTGAAAACCGCTTCCAATGAATGGCTTTGTGTGTATCACGCCCATATATGGTCAATCCAGTCCAGAATGAACAGGCTTTTTCAAAAACAGAATGTCCGTTTAATTACCATATATGGTGATCTCAGTCCAGAATGAACAGGGTTTTTCAAAAACACAAAGTATGTTACCTTATGTCCATATATGGTCACTATAGGCCAGAATGAACAGGTATTTCCTGTCCCGTACGTGTAAAATATCAGTCCAGAATGAATAGGCTTTTTCAAAAAGCAAAATGTGTGTCCCATGTCCAATGGTCATTTCAGTTCAGAATGAATAGGCTTTATATGTCCTGTACATCTAGAATATATGTGCGGTGTCCCTCCCGGTTAGATGAATGGATACTTTGAGGATTGGTCAAGCTTCACATGATAATTTGGCCTTTAGGGTTTATCTGTCTTGTACATGCTACTAGGTTATACCACAGATTCAATATTAAATATTAGTGAGACGAAAACAGATACAATTGAGAACATGTTTCAGAGAGCATGTAAAACCTACATATTTGGGTCAAGAAAAACACATAACAATACAGACCGTTTCAGTACCACAGTCTTAGATATCCAACAATTGACTTTACTTAAATCATAAACACAAGCACACACAGGAAACAAACACTACAGTACAACACACCCAACTGAGGAACAGACAGAAATACCATGATCCAGCACAGAGAGCAGGTACATGCATGATTAAATAGTCTCTGGACAACTAGGAAGTCATCAAGGAACAGCTCACAGCTGTAAGGTAGGGAGGAGTTCAAATTGACAATCAAGTACTCACAGGAAGGGAGGGGGCGAGCAAAGAGTGGTAGAACAGGGGAAGGGCAAGAGCCAGACTGTGACAGTACCTCCCCTCCAAGGGACGGATTCCAGACGTCCCAGGACAGGGACAGGGGGTACCGAACTGAGCCACAGGCCCCAGGGGCGGAGATCCTCACAGGAGGGAGAGGGGTAGCTGCCAGGGCTCTGGCACTGAGTGGAGCAGAGGGCACAAGCAGCAGCAGGCGCTCAATGTCACTGGACTGCGGGGCACTGCGTCACTGGCCCGGGCGGACCACCACCGAACGACGGCCCAACGGCTGGGGTCCCTGGCGAAGACGTCAACGAGGAGCACCCCAGCGAGACATCGCATCATGGGATCGGGATGGCGCTGGGCAGAAGAACCCCAGGAGACAGGGGCCGCAGAGGGAAACCACTTGAACAGTCAAATGACAGCAGCCCAGAAGGAGAGGAACGAGGATCTCCAGGAAGGAAAGTTCACAAGGTGGGGAAACAGGGGCTCTCTGGCTGGGAGTTCCGCTGGGTCCAAGATGGCTGGATCATTCTGTCATGATCTGGTGTGACGGTGGTGAGGACCCAAATGCAGAACTCAAAGTAAAGGCAGGAAACCACGGAGGACAGGTTAACGAAGACTTTACACTACAGTACAACACACCCAACTGAGGAACAGACAGAAATACCATGATCCAGCACAGAGAGCAGGTACATGCATGATTAAATAGTCTCTGGACAACTAGGAAGTAATCAGGGAACACCTCACAGCTGTGAGGTAGGGAGGAGTTCAAATTGACAATCAAGTACTCACAGGAGGGGAGGGGGCGAGCAAAGAGTGGTAGAACAGGGGAAGGGCCAGACCCAGACTGTGACAACAATATGAGAATCCTATAGTGTTAACACCCCATAATTGAATAACCTACGCTTACATTTTATTTATTTCAATCTCATAGAAATGCATATATAAATGTTTTATTTAAATATCCTTTTATTTAAACACTCATTCTCAATTAAGTATTCTATTTAATATTAATTTTATTTATTTACAAATTCTTATTTTAATACTTTACAGTTTATTTTTTTCAATCTCATAGAAATGCATATATCAATTTTTATTTAAATATCCTTTCATTTAAACACTCATTTTTTATTAAATATTTTAATTAATATTAATTTTATTTATTTTCAATTTCTTATTTTAAACCCATTATACCAACCGGCTCTCCAGACAATATCCTTTAATTTAAACACCTTTTCCTTTCATTTTTAATTCAACATCTTTTTATTTAAACACTTTATGTTTATTTATGTATTTATTTAATTACAAGTTCTTATTTTAATGTATCTATATATTTTTTTAAACCTATTCTACCAACTGTCATACCAGCTCTCCAAATACATTCAGAATAAGGGTTCTATCTGTCCACCGCTTCACTTCGAACCGAGGTTTGATTTTTTATAAAACAAATCTTAAAATTGTCCTAACTGTTAAATCGCTAAAGTTTTAGAACACCCACTCCGTTATTTTCAGCTTCTAAAGCCTTCTCTTTATATGTTTTCTATGATCCTGGCCGGGGACCGGATTTCGTGAAAAAATTACGTCATCTGCATCATCTGTATACATTGTGTATACGTTGGCCAATCACATCGTGGATCATACACACATGATACACTACCGGCCAATCACAGCGTATCTGCCGTGTCTTCAGGAAGTAGCCTCCCTCAGCTACAGCGTTTACCATGGTGAAGGATTCTTAACCTCTTAATCCCCAAATCCTGGCCAGAAAATTACGTTCTACCATGCGTTCTACCCCTCCACGGATTCGTATCAGTCTCTGCGGTTTCCGGCGCCGCTCCGGTGGTCCGCGGTGGTGGTATGATAGAAAATATTAATGTTCCACAAGGATGAAGGATTTGAAGAATTGACAAAGGTTTATTCCAAAGAGGCAAATAGTTGAACATAGTGTCAGCATTCACAGGATCAGGGGAGAAGGCCTCCTGGCCTCTCCTGTCAGCCCCCCTGGGCACAAGCTCCCCCTGTACCATTATCCTACAGTTCTTATAGTCCATTCTGACACAGATGCTATTCTAAACATGTTCTTATAAGGATTGTGTACTAAAGATAAAGCAACATACAAATAGCTACACAGGGTACAGATTTGCTGACAGAGTGAAGTAGATGGGGGAGAGAACTCAGCTGTTAGATTGACAGTTGAGTTGAATTAGCATGTGCACTTTGAAGGCTGGTTGACCGTTCATTCAATGAGATTGAATGGAAGGAAAACAAGATAAATACACACATTTGTTACTCTATAAATATTTCTACTACATTCCACACTTTTTTTTTTGTGAATGAATAGTCTATTCATTTACATATGACAGGAGATTTATAGAGTGCCAAATCAATAGACATTTCAGACAATTACATGTTGAGCTATACCTTACAGAATAGTAGATCTGCTTGTTTGGGGGAAATCTATATTTGTTAGTGAACAGTCCTACATTCAGTCAAACTTGACTTGTTCTTGGTATCTTATGTTATGTTTTATAACATTACCAACTGGCTTGCTTGTTTACACTGAAATATAAGAGAGCTAGAATTTTAGTAAATGTGAATCTATATTTGTTTGTACTTTGAAACTCTGTTTTACAAAATCAAGAGCCCGCATGCACTCCCGTCCTAGAGAATATCTTTCGTCTGGTTACGGTAATATTCTACATTTATCCTAGTCCGGAGCTGCCCGACAACTCTGCAATTGTTGGAATACCAGAGTTTAGACCATAAAACCAAATATTCTCACATTAGTGGCAAATGCCTTGTTGACTCATATTTTAGATATCAACTTTTAGCTAATTACATTACTCAGCTTAATATCAAACACATAGTTGTTGTAGTCTTCATGGCGTCTCTCCGTTCCTCCCATCTTCATTTGGCTTATGGCATGTGGCGGTTAGTGTCTCTGCTTCAGTGATCTCCTCTGGGCTGGTGGGGTCCAATTCAGTGGCTCTCTGACATGCTAGCATGTGTCTCCTTGGCTTGGTCCCCTCCTACTGTGGCAAAAGTCTGTTGGTGTTCGGACGTGGTTGTCGATTTCGTCACCTCCGCTGTCAATCTGTGTGATTTGGTGGCAGGCTTGCTTTCCTTGTAAATGAACAGCAAGCTTCTCTCTGTCCAAGATGTCATCACAGGCTGCAGTCATCACAAGATTATTGTTAATCTGTGAGGTCTCGACCTTGTAGATCTGCTTGAAAGTCAGTTCTTGTTGATTTTGCATATCTTGCAAGTTGCTTCTGTAGTGGTCTCCTCTTTGTTCTCCATGGTGGTGGACCTGCTTTAGGTCTGCTTTCAAAAAATCTCCTTTCCAAAACATTCCTTCATCCCAAGGTTCTTTTGAGCAAGTATCCATCTATGGTGAAAGATGAAATATTGCTCCTGGCTGGCTCGCCAATTATGATAGAAAATATTAATGTTCCACAAGGATGAAGGATTTGAAGAATTGACAAAGGTTTATTCCAAAGAGGCAAATAGTTGAACATAGTGTCAGCATTCACAGGATCAGGGGAGAAGGCCTCCTGGCCTCTCCTGTCAGCCCCCCTGGGCACAAGCTCCCCCTGTACCATTATCCTACAGTTCTTATAGTCCATTCTGACACAGATGCTATTCTAAACATGTTCTTATAAGGATTGTGTACTAAAGATAAAGCAACATACAAATAGCTACACAGGGTACAGATTTGCTGACAGAGTGAAGTAGATGGGGGAGAGAACTCAGCTGTTAGACTGACAGTTGAGTTGAATTAGCATGTGCACTTTGAAGGCTGGTTGACCGTTCATTCAATGAGATTGAATGGAAGGAAAACAAGATAAATACACACATTTGTTACTCTATAAATATTTCTACTACAGTGGTCCGCGACGACTCCGGGCGAAAAACGTCCGAAAAAAGCAATACCGCTACTGACCACTAGTTTAGCAGCTTACACAGTATAGCTTTAACTCCGGCATCATCCATCCATCCATATTCAACCGCTTACCTGGAATCGGGTCGCGGGGGTAACAGTTCCAACTGAGACTTCCAGATTTCCTTATCCCAAGTAACTTCCTCCACTCCCTCAGGGAGTATACCGAGGCGTTCCCAAGCCAGTTTGGAGATATAATCCTTCCATCTGGTCTTTGGTCTGCCACAGGGTCTCCTCCCAGTGGGACCTGCATCGAGGACCTTCCTAGGAAGGCGTTCGGGGAGCATCCATACTAGATGCCCGAACCACCTAAGCTGACTCCTTTCCAAGTGTAGGAGCAGCGGTTCTACTCCAAGTCTCTCTCGGGTGACCCCCAAGTGTGGTTATAATATGCAAATATGTCTTCCCTCTTGCCTCTGAGTCAAAAGGCCCTGTTGCCATAATAATAAGGCCATAATACCTGATGATTATGTTGTAGGGGGGGAGAAAAATCACGGCACCCCATCTTTAAAGTAATAAAGAAAATGGTATGGTATGGTTAAAAAAAAAAACCTTTGCGTCCCTCAACAGCTTCTGCAAGGTCTTTGTGGTGCCATACGCTATACTCTATCCTGCCTTGTCAAGGTGAATCGTGGTGCCAACACAGCAGCAGTGCCTGCAATATCATGTTTATGCGAGTGCGGTTGGCTCTTGACACACGAATAACGTTTTACGCCGCTCTGCTTTGCATCACCCACAAGCCCTTGCACGTGTTTGCCCTTTGGTCTCATACAGATAAAACTAATGGAGACAGACTTTTTTTTTAGGGATTCATCCATATTGTACGTCCCTTCCACACTCAATTTAAACCCTTCCTCCCTTCTGTCTGAACTTTCCGCTCAGCAGGGCTGCCTCAAGAATAATTCCGACGGGTGCATTTTGACAGGTATGTGAGCCATAGCACCTGGACTAGCATCTGCTGCGCTGGTCCTGTCGACGCGGTTTGCATCAGCAGCTTGGAGCCCTCGTGGCCTGTGAACCCCGGGCAGATAAATGCGAAGGCTCACATTCATGAGCAGGGAAACGGCACACATCATCTCCTGCATGGGTAATGAATGAGCCACCAGCGGCCTCAGCCGCTTTAGCATTCGCGGTAGAATGTGCTCGGCTCGCCAAGGATGATTGGACCGTGTATATGCTGTGCCTCTGAAGACCTCATTTTGTTTTTATGAGAGTAATACCACGGGGGTGCTGAGTGCGATGTTGTGTTTATTATAAGCTTGTGGTTGCGGCAGCCCCTGAATCATTGATTCAATAAGTAGACCCCTAAGTGTGGGTTCAGCATCCTTTGTAAAGAGGGAGAGAGAGAGAGAGAGACAGAGAGAGGGAGGTTGGGCTTAAGGGGGGACACACACTGGCTGTGGACAGCGCGTGTCAAAACAGCCGCCCCCATTATTTTCAATGAACTTCCCCACACCGGCCGTGTCAGCGTCAGCATCAGTGTCAGCGTCAGTGTCAGCGTCAGCAGCGCACGTTTACGCCTCGCCCGCCGATCCGATACGCCACTGTTCTATTTCCACGCCCCTGATGGAGGGGAAAGAAACTGGTTGGAATACCGCGTTCCTTCCACGCACTGCGTCCAACCGGGGGAAACTCCCCCCTGTCAGGTGAAAAGAAGCGGCTTGGACTCCTCATGCATAGAAGGAAGCATGAGGTCTCCCTAGGTTGGCAGGCAGAGGGACAGTAGCGCCCAGGATAACATTAGACAATAAAAAAAAAGAAAAAAACGTGGTAGGCCTATAAAAAAATTACACCCACCCGCCACTGTGCTCCTTTCTGCAACTCCTTGTTTCACTTTTCCTAGAGCTGAAAGTGAATTTTGGTCTCCAGATCAGCCTTCTTCTTAACATGTCGTGGCCCTGCGGCCTCCTGGCTCTGCAACCCTATAATCTCAGCATCAATGAGCAGATGGTGTTTTGACCCAGGACTGTGAGACGAGACCAAAATGCTGAGAGATATGAGAGAGAGACTGTAATTGAATAATACTACACAGTTCTAACCATGATTATAGTTATGACTCCTATGAGCCTTCAACTAGAAGGACATTTGCCCACTCTGCAGGTCTATTGTAAACTCACTATAGTAGGCAAGCCATATTCTCATATTCTCACCTGTTGGTCGCCTGTCCGACCAACAGGTCAGTTTCTAAATAGAGCCATGTATGACTCTGTCCACTAATCACACCTCCAGCTATTTGTGTTCTCTTGTTATGTATAAAAGAGACACATGTCTTACAATCAAGAGGCTGCGTTTGCATGGAGCAGTCTCCGAGAGCTGTCGTTGTTTGTATAATAAATGTATTGTTTCATTCCACTCTACCCTTGTGGGAATTTAATTTTATACTGAGGTAAGTTTAATAATTTCCATTACAAGACCTACAGATTGCAAAGAAATATGAGAGAGAGTATGGGCATGAGAGGAAGAGGGAGAGCGAGGGCATAAACAATGCAAAGAGAGATGAGAGAGACTGAGAGAGGAAATGAGCCCAGACAGAGATGATGATGATGCAGGGATAACCCCAGCAGGCATTAACAACAGCAGGCGGCTCTACTTTGTTGCCCTTGTGTAAAAACCTGGCCAGTTGGCATATGTTGTTGTGTGAGATCTTTAAGTACAGGCTCTGGAACGTTGACCTAGAAAAGTGATGAGAGCAGCAGAAAAGCTTCCTGCTAACTCAATCAAAAGATTGCATTGGTTGCTTTTTTTGTTCATCCTCCTCTCTCGCTTATTTAGTATTTCGCACCCAGCGCTCGTTTCCCACTATTTATGTGCATTTATGAAGCTGAAAAGAAATCATTCCGTTGCAGTGGATATAGCTGCTCTGTAGAGATTGTGTAGGCAAGTTATTTGACATAAACACACGCACGCACGCACGCACGCACGCACATACATAGGCCTATGCATGCATGCACACACACCCACGCACACATGCACGCATGCACAGACCCGCGCACACCACTCCAGAAACCTCATTGGCTCCGAGAGGAGAGGAGGAGGCAATGAGTGAGGAGTGATCACCAGAGATTTTTCAACCCAATCTTTCTTTTCATACTGTAGGCCTACAGTATGTCATGTAGATGTAGGCTACATTATAAATGAAGTGACACCAAACACCTCTTACTGGAGTTGGAGTATAGAGGTTTGCAGCAGTGCCGGTGGGGCAGAGAGACATGGCTTTGGATTGAAAAACGGTTGTTGCTGCACGATGACATTGATGATATCATGGTGATTATGTGTGTCATTGTCACTCTGAAGGGACATAGGCCTACGTTGTCATCCATACGAATCTCCATCGTCACACCCAGCATTGTCTATTGATCCTGAGTTCCAGACGTCTCTAATCGCATGCAGGAGAATGTATTTGTAAGAGAAAAGAGAAAATGTTTTATTTTATTAAACAGCTTTATTGATGTCACTGAAGTTGGTCACGCCCTAATTGCCTATTACCAATTGTCTATTTAACTAGCTCTATAACAAGCCACAGGTGTTGTGGATGTGAGAGGCACACAGTTTTTTGGCTTGTGACCAGATGCTGGTGTTATATTTGTTTGTTACTTGTGACCGTAGGTCGCACTTTACTATCAAAACCACCACAAAGTATAAGTAACTCCGTCTGTCTGTCCCTCCGTCTGTCTGTCACACCTCACACGTCACACTTTTTCCCTGCTTATATCTCCGCAACCGTTGCCCCGATCCATGCCAAATTTTGCACACACGTTCCTTGGCTGCCAAACTACAACCTCCAAGGACCCCCGGAGCTCCAGGGACCCCCAGGTCCCTGGGGGACCCCCAGATGTAAAAAATGACCAAATGCGCAAACATGACCAAATGACCACCCCAACGGGGCTGCTCACGGGGAATTCCCAGGGACCACCGACTCCTGGTGCTCCAGAACGGATGCAAAAGTGGTGGCGCCCCCAGTGGAGGACCCCCTACACTGCAGCTCACATAAAATGCCGTAACTCCGGCTAGGAGCGACCGGGACAGCCGGGGCCGGTACCTATTCGTCCGCCTTGCCGGCGCGGAGACCCCACCCCTCATTTCTCACATGGCCCTCTTCTAGCGCCACCATGAGGCCGATTCTTGCAAAACACATTTTTGGACACTGCTCCTACAATTTTCGCCCTAAAATCACGCAAATCGGTACACAGTATGTCTACACTCATCCCATCAACATGAATCTGTCCCATATAGCGCCACCTCCAGGCCGATTTTTAAAAACACATTTTTGGACACTGCTCCTACAGATTTTGCCCTAAAATCACGAAAATCACTACACAGTATGTCTACACTCATGTCATCAACATGGATCAGGAAGATTTTGGCAAAACACATTTTTGCCCTATTTGTGGAGATAAGTGACCTACGGTCGCTTATCTCCCGATTAGGGAGCCTTACTGGTTTATAACCTTTATTATGCTTAAGTATAGGACTGACTTAGCAATGAAGAATACATTTTTAAGTTTATGCTGAACTTCAATGGAATGTTTGGACATCAGTTGTCTTGGGTTAGGGTTATCAATCATTTAAAGTCCTCCAAAAGGGACTTCTTTCTTTCTTTCTTTCTTTCTTTCTTTCTTTCTTTCTTTCTCTACTGTCCTCAGCAGGAGGAACAGCTGTTGAGTAACAAGCTTCTTAATCCAGTCAGACATCAGTATTCGTGTCCTTTTCCCCCCGTTGGGCCTGGCCAGCGTCTTGAGCCCCATGTGTCCTCCATGTTTAATTAACAAACCACTGGAGAGGGATTTACAGTCTGAGGCACAGTCATGAGAGGAGACGCAAGGCAGAACATGATGGGCGCTCAGGTGGCCCACCATGCCCACCATGCCAGCGTTTGTGGGTACCAATCCACCGCGTTGCCCCGGCTATGTCAGGCGTCTGTGCGAACACTATTGGCCCGTGTTTGGGGGAGGAAAGCCAAGCGGGAGCAGGGACTTGCAGAGAATGTTAGAGAGGCAGGGGCTGACATTTCTAAAAGGGCCTTTTGGTGAAAATATCGAAAATAACAGACCTCCAAGCTCACAACGCGTCGCGCAGTATATAGGGCTTGTTTGTTTATTGTATGACATCACGCCACATCATCAGCTGTGGACTCTGTGATGTCATCGTATCTCCATATATGGCCATCTCCGTATATGGAGATATAAGTCGTCCATGCCCAAGTATGGGCTGGTGAGGTCAGACTTTGTGTGATGCGTAGGTTATCTCCATACATGGAGATTCAACATTCCAGGCAATGCTCTCTTCCCTGGTGAGAATTGCCCCTTTATATAGGGCTTGTTTGTGTATTGTATGACATCACGCCACATCATCAGCTGTGGACTCTGTGATGTCATCGTATCTCCATATATGGCCATCTCCGTATATGGAGATATAAGTCGTCCATGCCCAAGTATGGGCTGGTGAGGTCAGACTTTGTGTGATGCGTAGGTTATCTCCATATATGGAGATTCAACATTCCAGGTGTAACTATGGCTACCCGTATGACGTGAGAGGTGGAGGTTGTGATATTTGTGGAGATAAGCGACCAACGGTCGCTTATCTCCCGATTAGGGAGTCTTACTGGTTTTAAGGGTCCTTCACATGAAAAGGTTTGAGAACCACTGACATAGCAGTCTCTCAAGAACAGACTAACTGAGCTCCAGTTAAGTGAAAAGGACCTTTTCTTTGACGATGGCTGGCCAGATTGCTGACACAGAAACATAGGTTTTTCAAAAAACCTTAGAAGGATTCAAAAGCCACTTATAGAATCGGGTCAAAATTCTAATTTTCACAATTTTTCAAAAATAGCAGATCTACAAGCTCGCAGCGCGGCACCCGGTCCCGCGCTGTGAGCTTGTATATCTGCTATTTTTCAATAGTTAAAGCATAAAATAATGATACAGAATAACGTGTACCCGTTCTAAATGGGTTAAGCAGTGCTGAGCTAAGGTAAAAAAAAAAATACTACCCGTGAGTTCACCCTCTAACAATGTCTGCGTGTTGGCATGGTTCACTCCTCTGGCTGACGACCATGATTATTATTATGTTTACATTTAGATGAGCCAATTATTTTAACCCTGTTTTTCTCCCCAATGTAGTTGTCATGCCAATTGATTCCTCCCTGCACACATGTCCGTGTTGTCACTGCTGTGGCATGACTCACCTGCTGCCAGTGAGGAGCCCCCACGGGGAGAACGTAGACGCGTTGTGAGCTTGGAGGTCGGCAATTTTTGGTGCTTGATACCACACTGATAATCACGTCAATACTGGAGGTAATAACAGGTTGGATTTCTACACAGAGAGGGCATTTCTTTCAACATAAGATGCCGAATTCAAGTTCAGAAGAGTTTGAATGCTACCTTCAGGTGGAAAGAGGGCATTTGCATTTCTCTCACCACAGTAAAACCTGCATTCATGGTCTGGAGAGGGCACTTTTTTCGGACGGATAAAAGGGCAGGGGCTCAAGCCCCCTTTGATGTCTATGTGTGCACGTGCCTGGCAGGGAGGGTGATAGTGGTCATTGCACATACTCCGACGGGCTGGGGGTGGCACCTGTCAGCGGGGAGTGTTGGGCGGGAGGAGTAGGACGAAGGCTCTACGTTCTCCCCGTGGGGGCTCCTCACTGGCAGCAGGTGAGTCATGCCACAGCAGTGACAACACGGACATGTGTGCAGGGAGGAATCAATTGGCATGACAACTACATTGGGGAGAAAAACAGGGTTAAAATAATTGGCTCATCTAAATGTAAACATAATAATAATCATGGTCGTCAGCCAGAGGAGTGAACCATGCCAACACGCAGACATTGTTAGAGGGTGAACTCACGGGTAGTATTTTTTTTTTTACCTTAGCTCAGCACTGCTTAACCCATTTAGAACGGGTACACGTTATTCTGTATCATTATTTTATGCTTTAACTATTGAAAAATAGCAGATATACAAGCTCACAGCGCGGGACCGGGTGCCGCGCTGCGAGCTTGTAGATCTGCTATTTTTGAAAAATTGTGAAAATTAGAATTTTGACCCGATTCTATAAGTGGCTTTTGAATCCTTCTAAGGTTTTTTGAAAAACCTATGTTTCTGTGTCAGCAATCTGGCCAGCCATCGTCAAAGAAAAGGTCCTTTTCACTTAACTGGAGCTCAGTTAGTCTGTTCTTGAGAGACTGCTATGTCAGTGGTTCTCAAACCTTTTCATGTGAAGGACCCTTAAAACCAGTAAGACTCCCTAATCGGGAGATAAGCGACCGTTGGTCGCTTATCTCCACAAATATCACAACCTCCACCTCTCACGTCATACGGGTAGCCATAGTTACACCTGGAATGTTGAATCTCCATATATGGAGATAACCTACGCATCACACAAAGTCTGACCTCACCAGCCCATACTTGGGCATGGACGACTTATATCTCCATATACGGAGATGGCCATATATGGAGATACGATGACATCACAGAGTCCACAGCTGATGATGTGGCGTGATGTCATACAATACACAAACAAGCCCTATATAAAGGGGCAATTCTCACCAGGGAAGAGAGCATTGCCTGGAATGTTGAATCTCCATATATGGAGATAACCTACGCATCACACAAAGTCTGACCTCACCAGCCCATACTTGGGCATGGACGACTTATATCTCCATATACGGAGATGGCCATATATGGAGATACGATGACATCACAGAGTCCACAGCTGATGATGTGGCGTGATGTCATACAATAAACAAACAAGCCCTATATACTGATGCGATACGATGACATCACAGAGTCCACAGCTGATGATGTGGCGTGATGTCATACAATAAACAAACAAGCCCTATATACTGATGCGGAGATATGAGCAGGGCAAAGGTGTGACGTGTGACGTGTGACCGACGGACGGACGGACGGCCGGGACGGCCGGTGGAGGTTTTCATAGTAAACTGCTCCCTGGCGGTCGCAATGATATTTATTTGTCCACAGACCCCCTTCTCAAAAAATTTAGTTCCAGGGACCACCCAGAAGCAAAATTTGAGTTACAAATGTTCGCTTTGAAAATGCATATATTCAAAGATTTGCACACATTTTCACAACTTTTTCAAAAATAGCAGATCTACAAGCACGCAGCGCGGCACTCGGTGCCGCGCTGTGAGCTTGTAGATCTGCTATTTTTCAATATGCTAAAGCATTCAATAGGCCTAAATGGGTTTTAATTAACTTGATTTGTTATGAGCTTAATTGCGTTGGAGACCCACAGCCTCCTTTGCCTCCAGGACTGTTTAGTGCAGCAGCTCTGTCAGGGTGCTGTATACCCTCCCTGGCATTCTAGCAGGGAACATGTTACCTTGAACACACTGGCATCCTAATGAGGGACAGGATGTAGTATTCACTTGGATAACAAGCTGAATGCGTGATCATAATGTGTGATCGCACTTCAACAACACATAATACAAACGTTTACAGAGGAACATTTCATATCCAAGACACTACCACTGACTATATGTCCCTCAAACACTTTGCTCCCAATTCCACACTGACTGCCTAGCAGTGGTGTAAAGTAATTAAGTACATTTACTTAAAGGGGAAGACCACCCATTTTCAATATTGAACTATGTCATTAATATACCTTAGAGGAGTTGTGTGGGGGGAAAAAAAATCCCCCTCTTCTGTGTTGCCTAGAACTGGAGGATTGATTTTGGGGTTTGTATTGTAAAGTACAATGTGTGATGTCATCAAGTTGTAATTTGCAATACAAACCACAAAATCAATCCTCCAGTTCTAGGCAACACAGAAGAGGGGGAACTTTTTTTCTATTTCTACACAACTCCTCTAAGGTATATTAATTACATAGTTCAATATTGAAAATGGGTGGTCTTCCCCTTTAAATACTGTACTTAAAGGACAAACTCCGCCCTAAATAACATCTACAGTAGGCTCATTTTCCTTCTTATATTGATCCAAAATGACTGTCCATGGGGTCTATTAGGCAGAAATGCCCCTGTTGTCCAGTTTCCCCATCAGAACCCAGCAGGCCTCATAGCATAGAGTGGGGCATATGCCTATCGCTTTTATGCTATTTGTCAAAAGTTTTTTTTTTTTTTTTTTTTTTTATGAATGTGTCTTTACAAACACATCCATGCCTTGGTTGGCCCACACAAGCCGCCACAGTATCATAAATCATGTTTTGGGATGAGCATTCTGCACAACTGCCAATCAAAGTGACTGTAATGGCCAATCACACCACGTCTTTTCCGGGACTTGGCAAAATACATAACAGCCTAACTATCTAGCAGAGTGTGGTGGCTTGTGTGGGACAACCAAGGCAAGAATGTAGAAACACATTCATGAAAGAAAGAAAAAAAAAACACTTTTGACAACAACAAATAGCATAAAAGCTAAGCTTATGGGCTCTATGCATGAGAGCTGCTGTGGGGAAAACGGACAACAGGGGCATTTCTGACTAATATACCCCATGGACAGTAATTTTGGATCAATATAAGTAGGAAAATGAGCCTAGGTGTTATTTACAGTATGGCAGAGTTGTCCTTTAAGTACAGTTTTGATGTAATTGTACTGTACTTGATTATTTCCATTTTCCAATACCTTTACTTCTACTCCACTGCATCTCGGATCCAAATATTGTACTTTTACTCCGCTACATTTATTTGAAAACTTTAGTTACTAGTTACTCTGCAGATATAAATTATAATACCTACTATGAAACAGACATGAGCCACTTTAGCCCTATTTTATACCATGGCTATTTGAAAATAGGTGATCTACAAGCACACAACTATGCTATTATTTTCACACATTTTGTACATTTACTTTTGGTAAATTTTGATGCCAACACTTTCATACTTTTACTCAAGTACATTTTGAATTCTGGATTTTTACTTGGACAGTATATTGTCTGTAATATTGGAGTATTTTTTACATTGCAGTATTGTTGATACTTTTAGGCTACTTAGTAAGTAAAATATGTGAGTACTTTTTCCACCACTGCTGCCCAGTGCCAACACATTCTAAGTAGGTTTTTACCTGTTCTTGTTCATTTCCCCACGCCGTGGCGGATTTTGACAGATGACCTTAATGATGTTGACATTTCAAATATGCTGGGGAGAACACGCCAGTTGAAGCCATTGTCCTCATTTCTGGTCTTAAAACAAAATCATGTGGCACGTGAAATTCTGCATAGTGTGTGTGTGTGTGTGTGTGTGTGTGTGTGTGTGGGGGGGGGGGGGGGGGGGGGGGGTTCTTTCTCTGTGATGAGGCAGCTGAAATCATCCTTAGTGAAGGCGTGTTGAGGGAAGGCTTCTGGGTTCATCAGTGTTGGTGTTGTGGTTGTGGTTGTGGTTTCAGGGTGAGGCTCCATTGAAGGGTGAGACCTGCCGGCTCCCGGATTCATTCCGCTACAGTGACTCTCTGCTCCGGTGCCGGGGTCGCCGCAGGATTTAAACCATGTCGGCTGTCATAGAGAGACACGAGAGCAGGGAAGCAAGACCACCCCCACTATCCCCCCCCCCCCCCCCCCCCCCCCCCCCCCACACACACCACTTCAAGAGAAGCAGGGACGGAACGGAAGTAGAAAAAAAGAGTTTATATGATGGAGCAGAAAGTTCTAATGTATACTAGAGCTGTGGTTCTCAACCTTTTCAGGCCACGACCCCCAACATAATCATATTGTAACTGGGGACCCCCCACCCTGACAAGCACTAAGAGTTGAGGCATACATTTTGTATAACACGGCTCCATTTTGAAAATAGCAGATCTACATGTAAATCGGCTATTTTCACAATTTCCGCCTCTAATATTTGATAATTTGACCAATATTTAATTTGTCATTTTAGAGGTATTAAAACGTCCTCAAATTGTCACTTTAGAAATGTGCAGAGACCCTCTATACACTAAAGGTGGTTGCACACTGCTGCGTTTTTCGGGCCGAATATCGGAGTGAATTTCGGAGCACGCAAATAAAAAAATCAAACTCACGTTATGTCAGTCACGTTTGCACACTCCCGCCCGTTTCGCGCACCACCCTGTCCCTTGCTCTCTCTATTTCTCTCTCTCTCCTTGCCCTGAAAAACGCATTTCGCAACGAAAAACGCAGCAGTGTGCAACCAGCTTTACACTTTATGTTGGTTTGTTTACTGTTGAGTGAGAAAACAATGTTGCACATTAAGTTAATCATCTGGGGACCCCCCAAAATAATTTGGGGACCGACCCACAGGTTGAGAACCACTGGACTAGAGGGACTTAATGAAGGTAGAAGGAGGGAGGAAAAGCAGTCAGGTGGGGGGATGAGGAGGGGTGAAGCATAGAGAGCTAGTTGTCCTGCAGTGTGAACACAGGGGAGCCACTGTCCCCAGCTGCATGGTCCCTGTGGCAGAGCTCTGTCTGAGGTACTATCTGTATCACTGTCCCCTGCTTCATGGTCTCTGTGGCAGAGCTCCATCTGTGGGACTATATCTGTATCACTGTCCCCCCAGCTGCATGGTCTCTGTGGCAGAGCTCCATCTGTGGGACTATATCTGTATCACTGTCCCCAGCTGCATGGTCCCTGTGGCAGAGCTCCGTCTGTGAATGAGAGAAAGAGACGGAGGGTGACACACACACACGCACGCACGCGCACGCACGCACGCACGTACGCACACACACACAGAAAAACAGAAAAAACAGAGAGAGAGAGAGAGACAGCCACTTCCTCATTAATGTCTGTGCAATACGACACAAGCTATAGTGTTTCACAGGCCATTAAGATCCCACTGAGAACGGCTCATTTTTCCAAGGTAATGCACAAATCATGTTTGATTTGCCTTTGTTTATTACCTTTCTCTCTGTTCGTGTGAAGTCAAGTTTGGTGCTCAAACATACTTTTAATGGGGACTGAAATACTCCCTGTGTGAAAATATCTTATGCTGACTATATTTTTTCGAGGATCGAGAAAGGCAGAGAAGTACAGAGAACGTGTGACTGAGAGAGAACGAGAACAACCTATTTATTTTCATGGCCCGTCGTCTTGATCTTCTTTCTCAACTCGGAAATGCTCAAGGGAGGCAGTTCACTTTTGTGGAGAGAGAGAGAGAGAGAGAGAGAGAGAGAGAGAGTGTGTTCGTTCACCTTGTAATATAGGTGTCTATACGTTGAGTTAATGGCCCCTCTTGTGATTCTGGGATGAGCTCATCTCCTATTCTGGGACATCAGTGTCCTGAAAATCTCATCTTGAATACAAAGTTGACACGGTGGCAGGCAGTGCATGGAGGGGACATCATCCACGTCTGCTGTCTGGCTCCGGGGTTAGTCATGATGAATGGAGGAAGTCCAGAGAACTGAGAGTTTTCCACAGCTATATGATGACCTTGCAGTGAGCAGGAGAGAGTTGCAGGCTGATTGATGTGTTGTGGTGCTGAACCCTCACCTCAGGACACAGCGGCTTGGAGCAGCGTGTTGAATGTTGCAGCTCACCTCAGTCATTAGTGTGAGTCTCTGTTAACTCTAATGCATTGCAATGCAAAGTTAGGAAACTTAACACCTCCCTTTAATAATACCAATTGGTATTGTGTTTCATATTATTGCTATCGTTGATTAGTCACCTTTACAACGAGTTACAGCTTTTATGCATATTGAATTTGTGGAATGAGCAACATAGCCAAACGAGTCGTTAGCGCTTTCAGGGGTCCCGCGTTGGAGCTTAGAGGGCGGGGAATGGCCAGGGATGGATTTGGGACTGTAGGCTTTGTGGGTTCTGAAGCATATCATATATTTGTGAAGCATATTATCTCCTATATCACAAGACCTAGGATGAACTAAGTACATGGTTACTTCTTAGGAAGGCGTGTGTCTTCACCTGAGGGGTTCAGCAATGTGAGGACTGTTATGGATTTCTATAATTATTGCATAAAAATATACTTGAGAAAAGAAAGGTTCGAGCAGTGTTCAAACACAATCAATATTTATTCATCAAAGGAGCTCCTGAGCAGACAGCAACTACACTCAATGGGCATAGCAACTCTCCACTCCCGAGCACAGGTTATACACGCCCTCTTTATACACTTCAGAGGGGACTTAAAATAAAAAAGAGTCAAGTTAACAAACATCCTTTTAAGGCTTTCAGTCAGGAATACTTTAGACAGATCATGACATTCTGGTAACAGGTGAAAGAGTGACTCACACAACAGTTGTTCTCAAACCTAGGAATAAACACCCTGACATGACTAAACTAAATTACATGACCTTCTGACTACCTTCAAGAAGAAACAAAGATTACATTTCATAAAATTCTATAAAATCCCTCCCTTTTGATCATAGAATATGGTCATTAATAGTAAATGTAATGACATTTGTTTTTCCGTCTTTTACGTATCTGAAAACAGGTCTAGGCGAAAACCTTATTTAATATATTTATCTCTTTTATATTAACTCTTTAAGGTAAAAATTCCTAGACGGCCCTAGAGTTTAGTTTTTTTTTTTTTTTTTCTCTTTCTTTAGCGACCACCTTAGTTTGGCCTGTAATTCAGATAGTTATATTGACGTTAAAGGGGGATAGAACTCAAAATAACAAATAAAAAACCCACGTCTAGATAGAATATAGTAAAACATCTCTAAAGAGCACATCACACATTTTTTTATACCTTATGGGTATAAATTTCAAATATAAGAAAACCATTCCTAAAGGACACCTCACATCTACTCATAAGCCCACACCCATAGTCTAAGCAATGTCACTATTTCTAAGGGACCCATCACCCATCTACCCATAAGCCCAAATCCACATCGTCTAAACAATGTCACTGTTGTTGAATGGCGGTGACCACTGTGATCTTCCTGGTTGGATTATTACTTCAGAGGTGGACCCGACAATTCTTGACATTACCGCTTTAATGCATGCAGATAGGCAAACAAAAACTAAGAGTAGTATGATCACAGTGATGACAATCAGAATCAGTGTACGTGTCAGTGTGTTCCCGATACCTCCAAACCAGTCTTCAAATAGACCCCAAAACATCCCCCCATGGTTTTTTTGTAGCTCTTTTACCCCGAGTTGGGTGTCCTCATGGAGTTTAGTGATTGCTTTAGTGGGATCTGACACGAAAGAACAACATTCTGTCTTGATAACAGAACAGGCCCCCCCCTTATTGGCTAACATGATATCTAAAACCATTCTATTTTGCAAAGTAATGGCCTTGATTTCGTTAACTTCAGTGGCCAAAGCTTCAATAGCTGCGTCTGAGACATTCATGTGTTTTTCCAGGACAGTAGACAAGGCTTCCAGTTCGCTCTGTGTATTATAGACTCCATAATTTGGTATTATCACCCCGAGAACTTTTTGCCACCAAGTTAATGTCCGTTTTTTACGACTAGTTTTCCTCCTGTGTTCAGAGTAGGCCTCTTGAATTTCAGAACTATTCACCCTTCTAATCATTGGAATGACATGGGCCAAATAACATGTACCATGGCTATTGGCTGGGAGGTGCGTGTACGCTTTCCCTCCACACACTGCATAGACAGTTTCAGGAAGATATGAAGGCCTAGTAAGGTTGGTTAGCATTATGGTTTCTTTGTCACAAGGACTTTCTCCTATGTCTACATATTTCTTTCCCTGGATCAGAGTTCCAGTGAAACAATATTTGATATTTCCCTCCTCTACTATTGGCATAGCTTTACCCATGTCTGAGGACCGGAAAGTTACTTTAGTCTGTGCTTGGTCTTGGCAGTTAGAGACATCATTGCATTTTATTCTATTCATTTTGAATTCACTTGAGACAGAGAAATAGAAAATTTCAGAATAACAGTTTAGGCTGACACTGGACTTCCCTCGCATACATTTCGTTTTTTCAGCAAATGTACAATTTGTCTGGACATGGATTGTTTCAACTTTGAATACAAACTCATTAGTTGCTATGTTTGTTTGGTTTAACATTCCCACCCTGTGAATCATAGTCTTATTAAGTCTGTGTTTCCCAACTTCTACAAGCCTGTTTACCCCAATCTCTATAATATCCAAGATCTTCTTGTACTGGGTCCATGGATTAGCAGTGATAAAATCCCCTACCCCCCTGTAATGACTCCCAGGAGGATCATGGCATTCAGAATCCCACAAAACATTGTTCTCTCTTAAACCTTGCCAGTCATAGAAACGCCATTCTTTTGCTGTCAGTGGAAGGGCCATCCATATTGGGGCCGTTGCGCTATGAGGCAGGTGCTGACATATCCAACAATTCGAGTAGTTCATCTGCACTGCAAAACTGAGTGTCATTGACATGGCCAAGTTTGGATGATGGAGGTCTCTTCTATGTAATGTATGCAACGATTCTTTTTGTGTGTGCATTTGGTACCATTCCTTCTGGTACTCTGTGTACTCCTTCTGGTACCATTCTCTCCTCCCTGTCGTCCACGTCCACACTGATAGGTACAGGGCTACACCCAACGCCATCATGGCCCAGGGAATCCTTGGGCCCCACGTCGAACCTGTGGGCACCTGCATCTTCATACCTTCAGTGTGGGACAGTGGATGAACGTGAACGTTGGCCGAACCTTCGGCAGTGCGACGCATGAACCCAGGTTTCCCTGCCGGTGACTTTAACCGCGGTGGGCGTGATGAGAAGAACTTGGAAGGGCCCTAGCCACCTGGGTTGATACCAATGCTGGCGTCTTAGATCCTTGATCACCACCCAATCTCCTGGCTCTAAGTCGTGTAGTTGGCCGGCTTTAGGATCTGGAAGCGCTGCTTTCACCTTCGGATAAATAGACTTAAGCACAGAGTTGAGTGCAATACAATATTTAATCATATCGTCATCAATATTCATTAACGTCATCTTATTCTGTGGGAATGGCATATTTGTCATTCTCATTGGACGCCCCATTAAAATCTCATAAGGGGACAGACCTAATGTTGCATTAGTCCTGCCTCTCATATACATGAGAGCCAGTGGGAGGACTTGGATCCAGGAGAGTTTGGTTTCAGCTTGCAATTTAGTTAATTTGCCTTTCAAAGATTGGTTTGCCCTTTCTACTGGCGCTGCAGACTCAGGATGATAAGCACAATGCCTTTTTAGATCAAATTGTAGGTTTTGAGAAAGACTTTGAATAACTTTGTTCACAAAGCCCGAGCCGTTATCCGACCCCAATTTACTACAGAGCCCCCATCGTGGAAAAATATGACGTAATAGGACATCCGCTACCGTTTTAGCAGATTCGTCCCGACATGGGTAACATTCCACCCATCTAGACCACATGTCTACAATTACTAGAGCATGTCTGTAGTTTTGGCATGGGTTCAAAGTGATGAAATCGGCCATGAGATACTCAAAAGGCCCGTCTGGTTTTGGTTGTGCTGACATTGGCACAACTAAGCCTCGTCCAATATTGTGTGTCATGCAAATTACACATTTTGAACAAAATTGGTCGGCATAAGTAGTAAATCCTGGGGCAAACCAATATTTGTTTACCAACTCAATCATTTTTGATTTGGAAGCGTGGTCTTGTCCATGTGAGATTTTTGCTAAATATGGGAAAACTGATCTCGGCATAACTGGTAGGCCAGATGAGTTCACCCATATGTTCCTGGTGGCGTCCAATGTACACTTTTTCTCCCACAGTTTCTTCTCTCGTGCGTCAGCTCCTGTCTGTAACAAAGAAATGTCGTCAATAGAGAAAGGATTAACTTGTGCCGGGAGTACCGTCATCTGTAAAACTGGGGAGAAGGGTGAGACAGCAGTATTCTTTGCAGTCCTATCTGCAAATGCATTCCCTTGTGATATGGGGTCCAGAGCATTAGTGTGAGCCTGGCATTTGCAGACAGCTATTGTTTTTGGTAACATAATAGCTGCCAACAAATTCTTTACCAACACATGGTGGGCTATTGGCTTTCCAGTTGATGTAAGGAATCCCCTATGTTTCCAGATCGCATAGAAGTCATGGCAAACGCTGAAGCCATATTTACTATCTGTATAAATGGTCACTGTCTTCCCCTCTGCCAGAATACAAGCTCTAGTTAATGCAAACAATTCGGCTGCCTGACTTGACAGGTGTGCTGGTAACCTCGCACTTTCAAAGATAGAAGTGTCAGAACAGACAGCATATGCCACTAGTGGCTCCCCGGTATCTTTACTCCTCTGAGCTGAGCCGTCTACATAGAGAATTAAGTCTGAGTTAGGTACTTCAATGTCAGTTAGATCTAGTCTTGGTTTAGACATAACATCTAATAGCTCCATGCAAGAATGCGGATCCCCGTCATCTTCTGTAGGGAGAAGGTTAGCAGGATTAAGAACCGTACATCTCTTCAAAGTAACATGAGCCATGGTTAGTAACACATTTTGATAGTGTAGAAGGCGTGCAGGTGTCAAATGTGCAGTACGTGCCTGCGTAATCAATGCATGGACTGCATGTGGTACCTGAACAGTCAATGGATGCATTGCTACTATGTCAGCTGTTGCTAATACCGCTGCTGTGGCTGCTTCGACAGCCCTGAGACATGGCAAAAGCCCCCTGGCCACATTGTCCAAGCGTTTGGAGTAATAACCCACAGGCCTCTGTTTGTCACCGTGCCTCTGGGTTAATACTGCAGACATGAAGCCATTCTTTTCTGCAACAAATAAATTGAAAGGTTTCTCGTGGTTAGGTAGACCCAGACATGGGGATCCTGTTAAGGCTTGTTTGAGTGTGGTCAGGGCACCTAATGCTTCTGTCGTCCATTCAATTTTGTCAGACATAGCTAATTTTTTCCCTCCATAGATCAGGTCAGATAAAGGCTCCACAATTTCTGCATAGTCTGGGATCCATGGCCTACAATAACCTGCAATACCTAATAGGGACATTAGTTGCTCCTTTGTGCTTGCACGTGGCATGGCCAAAATAGCACTTATCCTCTCTTTTCCCAACCTCCGTCCCTCAGGAGTAATAACATGGCCTAGGTATTTTACCTCTTGTTTCACAAATTGCAATTTTTCTTTTGACACTTTGTGGCCATTCTCAGCTAGGAATTGTAACAAGGCTATAGTATCTTTTTCACATGCTTCTTTTGATTTACTGCATAATAATAAATCATCAATGTAGGAGATTAAAACGCTGCCTTCGGGCGGCACAAAAGACTCCAGATTTGTCGCTAACGCTGCTGTGAACAGCGTTGGACTTGCTGCATACCCTTGGGGTAAAACAGTCCAAGTCCATTTTTTCCCTTTGAAAGTGAACGCAAACCAAAATTGACTGTCCACGTCGACAGCCAAACTGAAATATGCATTGGACAAGTCCGTCACACTATAGTAGCAAGAGTCTGCCGGTACCTGCGACATAATGGTTACAATATTAGGAACTACAGGGGTAGGCGTATACACTGCCTGATTGATTTGCCGCAAATCCTGCACAAATCTCCAGGCTCCATTTGCCTTCCTAATAGGCAAGATGGGTGAATTACAGGGTGAGTTAGGGCATTCGACAATAGCCCCTTTTGCCACTAGAGATGCATGTACTTTCGATATCCCCTCTTCTGCATCTTTACTCAGAGGGTATTGGGCCCTGTTGGGTCTGAACGTCGATTTACCCTCAACCCCAATAGGCTTGGCATTTTTTATCTGCCCTATGTCATATTTGTCTTTTGCCCACAAACACTCTGGTACTTGTGCAAGCAAGGGGGATATTTCTGAGGTATCTAGTACCATTAATGTTTCCCAATCCTGTTTTGAGTTAGAGCTAGTTGACGTTCTTGTCATCATGCAATTGACATTTAGTGGAGTACAGTATGTTTTCATGCTGGGTGAATACCAGTTCCCTGAACCACCCTGCTGCCAATCAACAGCCTGTAACACTGTTTTTAACCAGGGGCCTATATCACACCAATCACCTAGTTTCTTTCCTAGGGGGATGTGTGCGTCTGTGCCTGTCAAAGTGTGATACAATGTTTGCTCTTCAGTTAAATTTAAAGTAATGGCACTAAACT
Organism: Nannobrachium achirus; assembly: GCF_963921795.1. NCBI lineage: Eukaryota > Metazoa > Chordata > Actinopteri > Myctophiformes > Myctophidae > Nannobrachium > Nannobrachium achirus. Next base: position 19,781,002 of record NC_137819.1, read on the forward strand.
GGTCATTAAAGTACATATTACTTAACTTTATTTCGTCCTCATTTTTGATTTTAAACCAAAAGTTTTCATAGGTCAGATCTCTTGTGAATGGTGAAAAATGTGCAGTACAACGTAGCAATGCTGACTTGGTGAAATCATCTGGTATCATTTTATGTAACTTCTCAGATAAGTTTCTGTCAGAAAGGTCCCAATTATAGTAATAGTTTGTTGGTTCCCCCTTACTGACAGATAAATTGTAAAGGCCCAGCGTAGGACATGACATAAAAATGCCATCGCTGGAACAGTCCAATTTAACACCAAATCGACACAGCAAGTCGCGTCCCATTAAATTAACGGGGCACACTGTTGATGACAAAAATGTATGTTCTACCTTTATGTCACCATGCGCCACTGCTAACGGGCACGTCACTGGCTCTAAACAGGGCTCACCAGACGCTCCAATCGTGTTAATAGACTTATTAGATAATGGAGCGTCTGGGATCTCTTCCCGTCTAATAACTGACAGACTAGCGCCTGTATCAACAAGGAATTTTATGTTCTCACCATTCACGAGCAGATCCAACACTGGGGCTTCATCAGGGGAGACTGAGACCTGCATAAATTGACCAGCACGTACCTTTACTTCCTGCTCTGTCACTAGTCTTACCCCTTGCACAGCCACCTCCCTATCTCATAGCTGACCCGGGTTGGACACCGTCACGTCTGCAGCGGGTCCATACTGCCATGGGAGGGCCTGCTGCCGGGCTCGGTTGGTGTCCTGCGGGCCTGCTTGGGCTGCCAGGTGAGGGGAGGAGCCGGTCCAGATCCACTGTCCTGTCGGATAGCAAGGGCCAGGGGGTGATGGATACCCCCAGGTGGCCGGCTGTCCTCCCTGCCACCCCCACTGTCCCCGGCCCTGGTGTCGGTTGTTGCCCTGCCTGACCTGTTGGCCATCTGTCCTTCTTTTCTTAGCGTTCATGGGACATTGCCGTCTCCAGTGGCCTGTCTTCTGACAGAGTCCACAAATGTCTCCCGGCAGGGGCACCCCCCTCTCTCTCTTCTCCTGAGGCCACCTTGGCGTCGCATCTGTCATTTGTTGTTCTTTTCTTGGCGCCTGGCCCCTATTCTCGTAGAACATTAACTGGGCTGTCTCCAGTTTCTTTTTCTTCTCGTTGATTTGCGACAGCAGCTGCCTTTCTGCGTGTTGTGCATGTGACCATGCCACATCCAAGGGCTGAGTCTCCCAGCCCACACAGGAAATCATAACCCGGTCGTGGACAGCCGGAGTCAGATTATTTATCATGGCTGTTTTCAATAAGTCATTGTACGCCACATTGTCTTGTGCCACACCACAACATTTTTGAAAGATTTCTTCCATCCTTGATCTGTACTCATCACAGGACTCATCTAGTCGTTGTTTGGTATTGTGTATCCTGGGCCAGTCAGTACGGACTGGGAAGGCAGCCCTTACTCTGTCAAAAAGACCACCTTGATTCTGCAATTGTCCAGTAAGAATGTCATTTCTTGCTCCATCTGCATCGAACGGATCCTTCAGTCGCTGCCATCTTAGTCCAAAAACTTTCCGAAAAAGAGTCTCTAATTCTTGTCCTGATGGGCCATACATGAGGATCAATTCCTCAATGGCCTTACACCATTTTGCAACGTCTACCTTAGGATTTGGTAGGTCCTTGATAATGTCATTTAGTTCATCGGGGGTCCAGTTTCGCTGGACTGTGACAATTGGGGTGTAAGCATTTATAACGTCCGGCTGGGCGTCAGCCGGAGGAGGAGGGTGAGGGTTTGGATATGGTATCAATGGCATTTGCGACATCATGCTTCGTGTCACCATACCAATCCGCTCAGAACTCCCCCCTCCTTTTGTTGGAGCTATATTCAGTCTTTCCAGTCCAGCAGTGGCCAGGTCCATGTTGTCCTTGTCCCCCTTCTCCGCGATTCCGTGGGTGGCTGCCTGCTGAGCTATCTGGGCAGCTGCTGCGTAGAGCTCCCCCGCTGGGTTTGGAGGTAGGTCGTGCATTCCATTGGCAGGAGCCGCTGCCGGTGGAGGGGCTGCTTGCTGAAGGCCGGGAACAGGTGCTGGCTGCGCTGGGGCGTGTGGATCTGCCGGGTTGGGTTGCTGCACTGGTGGGCCCAATGGGGGGTTCAGCTGGGTGCGATATGGAGGTGGCTGGAGCATCTCTTGCCTATACTTTTTCAATCTTTTATGCCTTTTCTCATCCCCACCCTCTTCTTTATTTAAAAGGGCTTTAGCCTGTTTTTCATCTCTATATTCTGCTTCTCTTTCCCATTTTCTGAACAAATCCCAATTGAGTTCTTTTGCTTTTTTCCCTGCTTTTCTGTCATATTGCTCAAGAGCATCCCTACATGCTCTTAATTTTGAGGAGCTAAATGTTCCCGCAAGCGGGAACTTTTCCTGAGTAAGTTTATGCCATAACATGATTGGCTCTAATATTTCATCTCCCCATCTCTCCACCATGAACTCTATTGGCCCTGAGAGTGCCCTTAGCCTGGAATAGCCACTCTCTCCATTCCCCATTGCTCTGGAAAGACTCAGAAAAACAAATAAGAGAAAGAAAAGAAGAATCAGAGCAGAGTTGAGTCAACAGACACTTTGGCAAACCGTCCTTGGTTACATAAAATGATACCGTACTACAGACTGATATCCTAGGATGACTTCACTCATTCCATGCGTTTCTCAAACATACGTCATCCTTTACAAACCTAATGAGTCTGTTCACACCTTGTTTTAGATATTTCTTTTCCCCTTTAAAAGGTTTATATACTGTACTATGTGACCCTTCTGATCAGTCACACCTTATAACAATATCACATTTAATACCATGTCACAAAACCCTCGTAGCTGTTCACAATTCTCATGTGTGTTCACAGATTCGCACCCAGGAGAATAACTTGAACAGCTCCCTGTGGTCCCTTTTTTAAGTTTATACGTTTTTACACATTTAAATAATAACCCAGAATGATTATTTCCGACAGCCAATTTCCCCGTCGATAACCACCGGTCCCACGATCACGTGAAGCTATGTATTAAATAGCTTTTCCCCCGAATTCCACGGGTAAAACCTTATCATGCAAGGTCTTATTCATCTACCACGGTCCTCCCCGTGAAGCTATAATGAAATAGCACCCTGGATTGCACAGGTACTGTTTTTTTTCCAAACAGAATCCTTATATCCTCTAAAACATGCAAAATTTGTTCATGCAACAGATTGTATTTGAAACACTCTCGTACCTTATTGAACCCTGTTCTCTGCCCATCCGACACCCAGACGTCCCACGGACGGCACGTCAACCGTTTGGAGCTGATGTATTTGCCTGGTAGCTGCAGCAAATCCGGGAAGGTTCGTCGATGTGGACGGACAGAAGACAGAGTCCCTTCGTGGTCGCCAGCTGTTATGGATTTCTATAATTATTGCATAAAAATATACTTGAGAAAAGAAAGGTTCGAGCAGTGTTCAAACACAATCAATATTTATTCATCAAAGGAGCTCCTGAGCAGACAGCAACTACACTCAATGGGCATAGCAACTCTCCACTCCCGAGCACAGGTTATACACGCCCTCTTTATACACTTCAGAGGGGACTTAAAATAAAAAAGAGTCAAGTTAACAAACATCCTTTTAAGGCTTTCAGTCAGGAATACTTTAGACAGATCATGACATTCTGGTAACAGGTGAAAGAGTGACTCACACAACAGTTGTTCTCAAACCTAGGAATAAACACCCTGACATGACTAAACTAAATTACATGACCTTCTGACTACCTTCAAGAAGAAACAAAGATTACATTTCATAAAATTCTATAACAGGACTACATCACATCATCTCCAATGAGTTGGTCAGTGTTAGCTTGCCCCATAATCCCCATTGGTGTGTGAATGTGGGAAGTGAGGATGATGCTGCTTCACCTCCCAATGTATGAATGAATGGACCATCGTGTAGCGGATTGAGTTCGCAACTTGCTTAGAAAAGCGCTATAAAAATGCCATCCATTATTTGTATCATTATTATTACATCAATTAAACAGAAATAATTTGGAGAGAGTACAAATTATTATTACCACTGCCTCAGCCCAATGAAGTCAATCCATAGCCAACAACAACACATCTAAACGGATACTTTGATTTTAAAGTTATACCATGTAACTTTTTTTTATAAAACAAATCTTAAAATTGTCCTAACTGTTAAATCGCTAAAGTTTTAGAACACCCACTCTGTTATTTTCAGCTTCTGAAGCCTTCTCTTTATATGTTTTCTATGAGTTGTGAGGGGGGGAGAATTTCCCGGCAAAATTATGTCATCTCCCACATGATACACTACCGGCCAATCACAGCGCAGATCATACACCACCGGCCAATCACAGCGAGTCTTGCTGTCTCTAAAGGAAGTAGCTTCCCTCAGCAACTGTGTTTACATTGGTGAAGGAATCTTGCTTGCTACTCCCTCAATCCTGGTCTAAAAATGACGGGAGACGGCTCTACGGATGCGTATCGGCGAGGCGGAGGTGCTCGTGACGGCCACGGTGGTCCGCGGACCCCCGTTCCGGTGGTCCGCGGCGACTCCGGCCGAAAAAAGCAATACCGCTACTGACCATATTAGTTGAGCAGCTTCCACAGTACAGCTTTAAGCTTATTACACGGGATCATTAAGGCTGATTACAATTTTCTGAATACAGTTACAGGAATTATGACTATTTGACTGAACTAAACAGCATTTACTTTAGATGTAAGTGTCCTTGTTATCCATTGCTGATTGCTGAGTATCAGATAATTGTTGTAAAGGATGTTAATTACAGAACTGCCTCAGTAGATCATTTCCTTCACTTTGCCAAGTGGTGCGTGGAAAAATGAGATAATTGCTGGTAGTTATACCTTTCTCCCAAAGAATTCTACAAGCAATCATTTAAAAGTTGTTTACAAACCAACATAAGTCCTTTCTTTAAATGACTCATGCTTTGCAATTATGGCTAAAACAGCAGACCGATGTGAAGAATGCAAGGCAGAGGTTTTTCCTTGGCCTCTAGGGAGTGTGCGTGCAGAGAGTCACACCAATCGGCCCAGTTATACTGGTAAAAAGAACGCAAATCGGACTGTTTTAGCGCCTCGATAAAGCCGATTTGAGAACTTGTGGGGTGGCATTTCTTCCTTGGCCTAGTATAGGGATGCGTGCAAAGTTTCACGGCAATCACAGGTTGTGTTCATGTTTGTGGCATTTTGTTCAAAACGGAGCACTCATGCAAACTTTGGAAGCCAATCTTAGCCAATCAGGATGGAATATGAAAAATCTGAAAGACCGGTTTGGTTTAGTGACTATAGATATTGTCGTGTTTAGCCTCCTGGTGGCGCTATAACATGCCGATCTGAAAGATTCAGGGCAGAGGTTGGTTCTGCTCTGGCATCCAGGGAGTGTGTGTGGACAGTTTTGCTATGAATGGCCCAACGGTGCCAGAGATTAGCTGGTCACGGACGGACGGGCGGACAGACAGATGGTACGAAGTCTCTGCCACAGAGGAGATATAATGCCATATAGCGGGGTCTTCAATGTTTTTCAGGCCATGGACCCCTTAGCTGACAGAGAGATGTAGCAGGGACCCCCACTATATTTATGGATTTATGTTAGATGACTTTTTTCAGACATTCAAACAATTATACCCTCAATATTTGTAAACTTGACCTTTGGCTCTGTACTTGGTCTGCTCTTTTTTTTCCCTGTACTCCAAAGCCTTTTGCCAAAAAAGCGCTCAACTCTTCTGCGGCACACTGTGAACTTGCACATTTCAGCTAATGTCCCCCCCCCCCAGAATAGAGATGCTATATGGTTAAAGTGGTTAATCAAAAAATAAAATGAAAAAAAGTCCCTATATCACAAAACAATATTTGGTAGCCTCCCTGCAGTATCTCTGAGGAGCCCATACAGGGATCCCCGTCTCCCCGTTGAAGACCCCTGATCTACATGGCATATAGAATGTATTACCTTGCCATATCTGTGATTTTGTTGTCTCTGTGAATCTGATGTAATGTTGAGATGGTTGTACAACTAAATTGTAACTTACAGGAACGTCATACACATACAGTACATACTGGATGATGGTTAGTTATATGCAGCCAACCAATTCCTGTTTCTGCCTGAAGGGGGTGCACCTTCTTTCTCTTTCTGTTATTGTGAATTTGTCCTGAGAGAATTACTTTCTCTGAGGAATGAGTTGTCCCATATGGGACCAGTAGGAAGCGATCTGTTTACTTGAACAGATAGCACTTGAAGCATTTCTCCTGAGTTTCTTTGCTGTCGTTTCCTCGTTTACCTCCAAGATGAACGAAGACGAGTGGTGTCCTCTAATTATCCTGAGTGCTTAAATGACCCTGAGTCTCTCCTTGTCTGTAGTGGATTTACTGTAGTTCTCTAGTTTCTGTTGTGAGTGTGTGTAGAGAGAGAGTGTGTGTTTGTGTGCGTGCGTGTGCGTTAGTGATGCGCGGGCTAGTGATTTTTATGGACCGCGGGCCCCCGCAATTTTAATAGACCGTTTGTCAGCCTTCTGATTGGTCCCTGAGACTCCCTGACTGGCCAACCAGAAAAAAACATTCACTTTTTGCTATCGGGGGTGGAGTTTGTGCAGTGGAGAATGTTGCTTCAGGCTTTCAAAAACTGTCCGCAGTGCGCGACACGGAGATCGGCCGGTACGGTGATAGCGACGGCAAGCGTCAAGCGATCTCGCTCATCATAACGAATAAGCTTCAACAAACTAGTTCACATGTACCTTATCAATGGTCTAAGAGTCACGATTGGGTACATATAATTTAAATGGGCAGAATTACGAAAAGCCAGCCTATTATGTGAGGAGAAACATTCTCTCTGTCCTCTTCCTAGTACCCAAGATGCAATGCGCTTCTCTTTCTATCTCTGATCCAGAGGATTAAACTAATTAAAACATTTATTTTTCGGGGGAAAACTACTGTTTTGCTATGTAATTACTGTACCTTTTTCTTCCCTTTTTATTAATATCACGTAGATGTGTTTTTTGTGGTACTTTATATAGCTGTAATGAGGCTATGAAGGGGAAAAAAATCCCATCCACTTCCACTATAAAAGAATCTGCAAAGAGGATTCTGTCCCACTGGGATTAAACACATTAAAACATATATTTTCGGGTAAACCCCCTGTTTTGCAATGTAACTACTGTACCTTTGTCTTCCCTTTTTATTAATATCACCTAGGTGTTTTTCCTTTGGTACTTTATATAGCTGTAATGAGGCTATGAAGGGGGAAAAAAATCCCATCCACTTCCATTATAAAAACAATCTGCCCAGGGTTAATGTCCCATCATAGTAACAGGGCAGAATGGGGCGGGATTTACAAAAGGGTTTATTATCTGACCCAGCCCAGCCCAACCCGCAACAACGCATCAATTTTCACAGCCCAGCTCAGCCCGCAGCCCGCCGTCATTAAATACATGTCAAATACGTCTTTGAATGTGTATTTTTAAGGCAGCTGTGCAAAAACAGAAAGGAGAAACTTTGAGCATTGATTTAGAGCACATAGCCTAACAGTGCAGTGCAAGAGAGCCATACAAAAATATCGTTCGAACATTTAAAAGCAATGAACCGTTAATTAGCTACATGACGGCATGACGAGTGACGACATGCATGCTTATTTTAATTGATAACACTCCTGTATGAGTATGACTATATACACACGGAACACAACTACTGTATCACAGAGAGATGAGGATCGAGTCACAAGCCTATTAGTCACTGGCGCACTGCGCCGAGACACCAAAGCAACAGCTCTACGCCTCTCAACATAATTTGTTGAGAAAATATTATTTCCTACAATCTATGCTCTCACCGCAGCACGACAGCATCCAACCTGCAAAAGGTAATTAACCAGCTCCTTACCTATATCTGCTGCGGAGGTGCAAAGTTTATCAAACTTTCAAAGGGTGTACGTTGTTTAAGTCAAAGGAGCATTGTTTTCATATCATAATATGAACTTTAGTTTAGTCAAAAGCTTGTACAATCCAAACTGGTCCACACGTGAGTTGTTCTGGGTTCTGTTTACATTAAGCTGAAGATAGGCTGTGTCAAGTAGCCAAAAACTAACAAAGCAGAAGCACTTCCTCCCAAGCGGTGGATTTCAAAATAAGATAGTTAAACTCCCATAATATGATTAGGCAACGGTTTTATTTTCAAGTCTACTTACAGGAAGTAATGGACTTAATTAGAATTACATGACACGGACCAGTTTGGCTGACGAGCATAGAAGGACACTTGGTGCGCATTATAGACCGAACGAGACCGCCTCAACCCGCCCCGCCAATAAAGTGTACATTTCTTGGCCCAGCTCAACCCGACTAGTGTGCGTGCATGATTTCTTCGTCGTACCAGAGCATCATGCAAGACACAGTGAAAATCACAATGTCATGGAAAATCGAAGTGATTTATCCACTTAGACCATGCACTGATTTCTATAGATGTTGTTGAATCTCAACATTCCTTATTCACTCACACTTGACTACATAATATTGACTGACTGATCGACCCACCGACCGACCCACCCACCATATTAGTCCATGGGCAATACGAGATGTCGGTATCCGAAAGGTGGCAAAGGTTACAAAACTTACAATGCATCTTTGAAAAGCTCTATATCTGTAGATTATATCTTGGTAACCCTTTCTGAGACACAGCTAAATTGGTGTTATCAGCCGCTAGAGTTGGTGTCCCATTAACTTTACTATACAGGAAAAAAAGAGCAAAACATTAATCTGCTTCAAGTAGCATATGAGGGGTCTAACTAGGGGGTTTTCATGATTCTGAATCCATTGCAAGCATTTGTTTTGCACCAAAAACTTTCCTTGGGCTAAAACGGACCCCACAAAAGTGGGGTCTTCCATAATAATAAACCATAGTCTTGTGGGGCTGTTTTTAGCCTTATGCCTCATTCACACTACAGATATATAGTTGAACGTTTAGCTTGGTAATTCAATGTAATCTCAATGGAAACCAGCTTTAAAGATACAGGACACACAAAGAACAAAGCTTTGAAAGCTTTAAAGCTGGTTTCCATTGAGATAACATTGAATTACCAAGCTAAACGTTCAACTATATATCTGTAGTGTGAATGCAGCTTAAGGAATGTTTTGTCG